>NW_019213123.1:317237-381009 GCF_002532875.2 Varroa jacobsoni
AAACGGTTGACCCTGCCCGAAACTTCTTCATCAGCCCTTATCGAGGTAGCTGAGATTTCGTCGGTCGTTTTTCGTATTTTCTGTTTTTTTTTTTTTTTTTTTTTGTTTATTACAGGTGAGCTATATACGCACGATAATAGATGTCAGAATGATTCCAATACGAAATACCACGGAAAATAGTAGCTGTCTACTTTATGGAGAACTATTTGAACTTGAGAAAAGCCAGAAGCAGCATAAAGAAGGACTTCATGGTGATGGGTTGCCATACAAGTGCGGCCAGTGGAGCGTAGCGTGTTTGATATTCTACAAACGTAGGCAGCATCTAATATCGCACAGTGCCAACAAGCCATATCTATGCACGAAATGTGGGAAATTTTTCAACAGACCACACCACTTGAAACGGGATCTGTTACCGCACGATGCTGACCGTGAATTCGAATGTACAGGATGTCCTGCCGAATTTACGCGTCGCGATCAACTCGACAAGCACCTGAAGGCTCATGCAATGACAGCAAATGACAACGAAATTAACTAATGCTAAAAAGTTTGCCACGAAAACAAACTTCAGGACGCACATACTCGTCAGGCACATGAACTACCGACTCGAATGTATGCACCGTTATTTGACATTTACAACAGAGTCAACTTTGCACGGACATACGAAGGCCATTCACACCAAAAAGGAACTACCGCGCCAGTATGTTGGCCATTAACCTAGATAACATAACTCACATATAAGGATGATATTTACCTTGAGGTGTGTGACGAGCAGCTTCAAGCGCGTGTAGAGGCTAGCCTGGCATCCGTAAATGTCAACTGTTGAAAATTGACTATCGACCACTTGTTTTTATTGATAGTAAAGTTGCGTTTTCAATCTTTGCTATATGGCCGAAATCGAAATGAAGAAGTGCCCAACTCTTAACGAGGGACTTTCTATGAGCGAGGCTATTGGGACTCCATATACGCGGGTGGTGATCATTTGCCGCAAAACAAATATAATGAAGGTCTTTATCGATTTTCTTGTACGGCTCATATGTGAACTAAGTTACACGCGAAAAATAACTTTAACGAAAGAATAGAATGGCTACAATATGTAGAAAATGTAGAAAAAAAAAATTGAAACACTTAACAATGTATTGTTTTGAACTTATCATACAAGATTATACAAAGTACATGAACGTTGTTGATGGACAAATTCATGTGTTTTTTATGATTACGCCTGTAGATGGACAAATGGTTGTTGATCGATGCACGATTGGTGATGAACAAATCTTCTTTTCATGACTTCTGGGTTACAATGCCGACCTAATAGTGAAGTCAGGCAGTAAATGTTTTTTAGGTTATATGCATTTTCCTTTGATATTTCAATATTTACGCTTGGTCCAAATCGTCGTCCCTGCGCTTAACCGTTAGTCGTCAGCGATAGAAGCGACCAGCAAAGCATAGCAAAACGTTTTTAAAGCAGGAGTTTTTCTATGAGCCTTATAAAGATGAAGGTGCAGGGTCATTTATAAATTGGTTTGACGTTTACTAAAAGCCTGGATAAGTATCACTATGATCGCTAACCAGAGTAAACACAGCCGCGTAAGTGTTCATAGTTATCCACCTTATACTGACATACATCATAATTTAGGGAAAACGCAATAGTGAAATTTTCAGCTTTGGGAGCTGGACGAAATTTCGGGTTTTCACTGGGAAGTAAGACTTTGTGTGGTTAATTCAGCTTAACAAAAGAAAAAGCGCCTGCATGTTATCGTTCCTATGCATGGGCGTTAACATGACAGATAGGAAAGCATAACACAATGCTCTTATACTACAATTCCTAACATCTAATTTAGCTTACAGAATACAGTACCGGAATGTTATTAAATTTCACATTTTCGAGGTTACGATATTATTATTGATAAACAAAGGAAATATTGATTTAAAAAATTGCAGAGCCCGAACTGCTCACAAATACTAAAGAGACAGGCTATTTCTGTGTAGCTTGGTCCCCTCATTCCAGCGCGGCTAACCGCAAATTCAAGCCCATGTTTACGCTGAACTTACGAATAACTGCCAGTTTCCCATAGACTCATGAATTCGGTGACTCTATCTTCGTCAACGGGGAAATCAGCGCGGAAGACGACGTGTTCGAAGATCGCTCTTGGAGATATTCCTAATGAGAACGTGATTGGTAGGAGTCAATTATGACTGACTCCAGAAGAGGAAGGCGTCAATCCAGGACAACATGATCTGTTTAGGTTCGCTTGTTTAGTGCGCGTGCGGAGCGTCTAAAGTGGCGATAAATATTCGGCCCCGGTCCTATTTTAATCAGGGTTTTTTTCTTCATCACATCTTGAAATTGTCGGGAAGTACTGTTATACCACTGGAAGCTCGCCTAGTCATCCCTTCGATGATTTCTTCGATTGTATGTGTTTTATCTCATATACCACTGTTATGCACGTGCTTAGGCCTTGTTGATTTTGAAACTTCCTCTTAACCTCGTATTATCTCTCACGAAACCGTTCGTCGATTGACGATCAGTCGGGAATCCGTTTGCGTCGATTCATACAGTATCTGAACATCGAGCTTCTTTTCCGTAATCGGCTCCCTTAAAACGCTTTAAAACGTTTGGTTTAACGTGTTTTTAACGTTTTGTTTAATGGCAATGTGGAAGCTATTAGCGTACTGGTCCTGCTTAGCTAAATGAGTAATTGTGAAGTGTAGTAATTCCTTCCAGGAACTTCACATATCTTCTAGGCACGCCATATTAAGTATCAGTGAAGGCAATTGCAATTATTCTAGCATATCTATCATAATCTCAGCATTCAACTGACACTAATTCCGACCGATATTACGTGAGATACGTAATTCTACGGCCAGCTAGGTAGAAGAAAACTCAGTATTTTTTTTGACAATGCACCACTTAGGCTTGGAAGAAAAATAGTTTGTGATTTTTGCTAATAGAATAACTAAAGTACAAATGGCATTGTTGTGCAGGGTAACTGTATCGGACGTCTAACTCGGTACTTGTTCATATCTCTGAGCACGTTTCATCTGCTACTTCAGTAGATTTTGTTTCATGGTGATACGATAACGTATCAGCTAATAGCTGGCCTTTGCATATCGTTCAAGTAATCCTGCCAATATCAGCGTTAAGCCGACTCTGCTCAACATATTCCTCAACTATATTCGCTGTTTAAAGTTTTAAATATTACCAAAAACCCGTATTGACAAACAATTTAGAAACTACGGGAAGTTGAAAACTTTCCAGTGGAAGTCCAAATGTGTGTTTCCTGTTACTCCCGTAGGTCATTGTATGATGACAAGGCCTAGGGTACAGGTAAACATGCGCAACATAAACTGCCTTGTAAATATTACGACTAGAGAAACATACATCGTGTAATAGCTACGGTCTTATCATCAAGGATTTACAGATTACCAAATGTGCAATTATAAAGATGTCTGTAAAAGACATTTTTTAGGAGATAGGGCATCAAATAAGATATGATGCTCCATTTATTGCCCTTACCTTATCGATCGGTGGAGATAACGCGGATTTCTAGAATGGTAAATGCCCTGTTACGTTATTAGCAAATCTTGAGCAGACATGACGTAATCTACCTCGTATTATAAAAAAAACTTCTTTGCGATCCCCAAGACACTATATCGGCGACGACTTCAACGAGTTGTCATTGTGAGAAACGAAAAGGTGGAACAGACGCACTTGAGAAGAGGTCTTACCGTACCGGTTACCACTCGCATTGAGTGTTTTTGGCTGACGATATATGAACGTGTGTGTATGTAAAATGAAATTGGTTCTCGTAACTGCGGTTATTATTTTGTCCTCGGTAGCGTTTGGAGCGACCGTGTCTGGAGGTGCTAACGCAAATAAGGTCTGCAACGATGCTTTCGTCGACAACTCGTTTTTACAGAAAATTCCAGATGCCAGTGATTGCTCACAGTGAGTTTCGATAATCTGCTAGCGAACTGCATTCTTATTCTATACGAGTTCTTCTTAATTTTAAACCTATCGTGCTATTGATTAAGGATTATCAACACAAGTGTGTCATCACAAATCAGGCGACCCTACTAATGCTTTGTGTTATTCCTTTATAGATACTATTTATGCAGTTCCTGGTTTCAATCCAAGCTGAGGTGCCCTGATGGAAAGCACTTCAGCGCCGCTCAAGGGGATTGCACCGATCCTTGTTCAGCCGGCTGTGACCCCACCATCATTTGCACCACAACGCCAACACCGGAAGAGTTTATAGCTACGGCAGCACAAGTTGTCACAAAAGCTGAAAGCGTAGACGGTACCGGTTACGTTTCTGCTAGCGATGACTCAGCTGTTGCAGGCTCCGATGGATCCGCAGCTGCTTCGCAGAGTTTCGCTGTTGGCGATATTGGGTTAAAGACGATCGCAAATTCTGCCAAAGCTTCTGCTGTCGGCAACACCTACGTCAAATCAGAAGCTGAAAAACCTGCGATAGAAACCGAGGCTGCTGCCTCCACGAAGCCTGTCACCGAAGGCGTCGAAGCCAAGACTGCCTTCTGGCAGGCGATTGTTAAAAACTTTGCTTCCCCACCCACAAAGATTCCTGGATATACTGGAGCGATCCCTACTAACTTTTGAAGATACGACTGATATAAAACAATGAAATGCTAAGTATATACGTGGAGGTATGCTTTTCGATCGGGAAGATTTACTTCAAAATAAAGACGAACAGGTTTAACTAATTCAGGTAATAATAATAGTTACTGTACAGCGAAACTATTAAATAAAACCTAAAAAAAATCGAATATCAGCTTCACACATCCTCTGTGTATTCTATCTACTCTGGTCAACAGCGAGAATAATACCATGCGGATTTCCTATAGAAAACGATCTGTTTCACGATAAAGCGTATGAACGATGGAATACCAATTAACCCTTAAAGTGGCGGAGGTAAACCTCATATAGAAATGTTATATGCAAAATTTTTTTTGGTGTGCATAGGATCATATAGACCAAATGGTGAATTGAATAGTGATTTGGAAATTCCATGCAAAAGTTAGTGGGAAAAATTTATTGCTCATTCGACTAAATACGAAATAAAAGTCGTTCTGCTTGAGGGTAGAACGATTTAAGACCAGCGCTTTGGGAATCCAGACTTGTAGAAGTAGTCTGGATAGTCACCAACGTACATATAACACCGTTCAATCCAACTCATTTTTCGAAGCACTCCGCTTCATTTTTCTATAAAATGTCTACATATTTAGTAGACATTAATCGATTTAGAGTATTTACGGGTAAGTTAGCCAGGTATCTATTTATATGCTATTATATTTTCCTCCATTTGTACCATGTGGGGTAAATATGACGCTATTTACGCTGAGGACTGATCCGGTGTCGAGAAAGCAACGCACGTTATCCAATTTATTCATTGTTCTTTATCAAACACTTTATTACTCATACGACTATTCGAGGGCCCGTACAAGGCTGCCTAAATCCTTTCTAAAGCAATTCGTATAACGCATCTGATTTACTTAATTTGGTTTCCGTTGGTTCCGAAATACAATGAAGGATCTGGAGACCACCGCTAGTTTAACGTGTGGCTTTGCGAATCACACATTCTACAATACAACGAGAGAACGATTACCCACACGCGCATATAATAACCGTGTCAAGCTTAATAACGTTTCTGCGCTGCATGGCCGTCAATAACAAGCTATGATTGCCCCTGCAGTAGATACTACGGCAAGTGTTAAATACACATAGAGAAGTGAAAAACTCTATTTTATTCTTGTTGATTTGCTTTATTAATGCTTATTTTCTGGAATAAAGATCTCTTAAATTAGGAAAAGATAGCTTCGGTATCATGGGATGAGAAGAACCATATACACTTGAGGCTTTTTAGCTGGATTAGCCGATAAAACCAGGTTGAACTAGACGTACTTATCATATGGTGTTGGCATATGAAATTGATAACAGAACGCCGTTTCCGATCAAATGATCTCGGCACTAAAATAATATTGCTAATGGTGACCAGGATAACCTAAAGCCTAAAATTGGCCAGTGCCTCGATCGATGTGATGAGCAAATGTACTGCTATTGATTTTAAGGTAATTATGGGTTCAGAGCTCGAAGCAGCACTAAGCTGACGCTGATTAGCACACAAATGAACGTACTAATTCTCAAAATATATGCTAAACTCCAAAGTTGACTAGAACCGTTGTTAAGTTATTTTGTGTGACGATGGAAAGTGTCCAGATAGAAAAGATACCCAATGTAGTATTTCAGCGTAAAGGTTTTTTGCTCCACTTTGCAAGAAGGCCAACATTTCATACCTTAAAAAATATCGTTATATTAGTAACTAGAATGCCAATGAATAGGCCATCTATGGTTTACCATCGCTCATCTCGTTATTCCGGAGGGTTGAAGTATCGCGCACCTTAGATCTTAGATTTAGCAATTAAAGCCTTAAAATGTCCCGTGTAAGACCTTTTTAAGGTGACTTTGGATAGGAGCTCAACTGAGACGGGACATATAATGCGAGCATAGAAGAATCCATGGGCAAAGCTTTCGTGCATCTGCTCTGTCTCAGACAGATCAACTAAGCTATGGACATGATATCAGTCTGAAATAGGGCGGTGCGAACTAGGCTTGGCTAGAAGTTCAATTAGAAAAAAAATTAGATTTTAATGTTACTGAACTTGAACCATGTTTTGAATATATGTAGTAGCAAAACCATACAATTATCTATATAACGGTATCTATTCTAGCACATTCTAATATAGCATGAATGGGCTGCTAAATTGAATCTTGTAGACGCAATTTTATAACAATGACTTCCATGGACGTTGCTTGTATTTCTAATAAATTTTCATACACAACGAAGGTACAAATATGTACGAATTGACTTTTGAAATGTTTACTAAAACTTTTCAGCTCTCAGCTATGTGGATATTTTAAACGTATTTAAACTGAAGCTTCCTTCTATTTTTGACTAGCATGATGTTAGGCCAGATTTGCAATAATCGCAGTTCTGATCCCCCCCCCCCCAAGCCTTTGCAAATAGGAATTTTTAGTTCTTTAAGATCTGTATTTTTTTCGAGTTTTCATAAATAATACTCGCGGTGTAAGGTGGAAAATTCACAGAAATTAGTGTAAGTAATAATGAACCACCAAATAAACACATGCCGCAGGTCCTTGGCTATGCTCTGCAGGACCAGAGCAGGAATTCGGCAACGCATCTGAATTCCAGGCACTATCTAACGTTGTATTGAAGTGTATGGCTTTTTAGAAAAGCCTAGACCTGCAATTCGATACTGAGAAAGATTTCTCTACGCGCATGGCACAGTTTTGTTACTGCTTCTCGTCGCTATAATATGTCAAAATTGCTACGTTTCATATTTCCCAAAGTCCATTTCACAAAGATTGGGTCCTGTGCGCCTTCGCTGCCTTGCGAGCCAATGTCCTTCGTGAAAATGTATATCGCTACTGTTATAGCATGAGGCCAAGTAAGTAAAAGTCTGTATTGACAGAGGACGTCAGTTTTGTTCGAACTGTTATCCACCTACCTCCACTCGCTCACTTCATGAGTTCTCTGGTTCACAACTAATGAATTGATTGAGACCTTCGGGTGAGGACAGTTGCCTTAATTGAAACGGCTTTAACGAACATAATGATCTCAAACTATGCATTAAGGTGTATCGGCATTAGCGAAATCTTTAAGCGCGTGTGTGTGAGGGATCATTTAGTGTTTTTTCTTCCAAATCAAGCTGTGCATACGACCTAAAATCTCCATTTCAACCGACTGGCTCAAAGATATTTAAGTTCCGACACTTTACTCCTCGTTACAAAACAATGAATGTGTCGTAACGACGAGGTGTGTTCTAGGCGCCTAATGAATGGCTAACGTAGGGCAGCAGCGCTCGCCCTGCTGGAGTGGGCCCCAGTCTGCAGGCATTTACTAACTGATGTATAAAGGATAAGGAAAAGACAAAGTCATTTTAATCGTCTAATATCAGTTTGCAATAGTTTTGAGACTGATGACGCTGCACGCCGAGTAACGGAAGGACATCCTGAGACCCAATTTCGAACAACAAGTAGCAGTGACCCGTTATTTTATCAATTATTAGAGGATAGGAAATGTAAGCTTTGGCAATGGAAAAATCCCGCTCAAAGTACCATCCAAGTCGGAAGTGATCGAAAATAAGATGTATCCCTTCCGGAGATAGGGTGGGTAGAATAAATGGCAGAGTTAAGTTAGGTTGGGTTCTTTAGCGTTGTACACATTTCCCCTTTTGCTTTTATCGACCGCCTGCCTAGATCGGGGAACTATGGACCTGAAAAAAAAACAGTTATTTTTTTCGTAAAAAATAGACAAATCTAGACACAGACTAGGGATTGATTTTTTGAAATAATACTCTGTATTACTACGCTCGGACGAAAAGCATTCATTTACCCCGTTAGATCGCAGCTGTGAAACTTAGCTATAGAGGTCCTTCGAGTGTATAGACATTTTCCATTGCGGAAGTATATTACTGAAAGCTCTATTGTCTAATCTTCAATTGCCGTAGTGGTTTAAATAAGAGAGCTGCTTGTTCATCCTTATTCGATGAATCCGCTGTATTTGAAATGGCGAGCAGAGCATCGGGTTAGCCTCAAAGGTATTTTGATAAGTAGGCTTAGCTCCAGTTAAGTTGATTGAATAAGTTAGTTCTACAGTATTGGACACAACTATCATAGAGTGAGTCATTTCAACTCGTTCAAACTGGCGTATCCCTAGAGAACCGACTGCAATCTTAGTGATGCCACCACCAGTTCTAATACACGACACTAATGTAAGTGGCAGATACGCCGACGTCAGTCGGGTGAGACTGTACCTTGTAAGTGATACGTTACTTACGACCTAACCTATCACGCAGATCGTGTACATTTCGCAACTTACCATGCAGATCCGAACAACAAATGGGAAAGACAAAAGGGCGTTCGAGCAAGACTCATTGCTATACTTGATTGCATCGTAACAAATTCATGATGGGAAAAATCTATAATAATTTTCAGTGTAAATTTATCGAATTTAGTTGCCGAACTTATACCAGTGAAGTATTCGCTCAGAAGCGCTGATATGATCATTCTCTTCCTGGTCAGCATGGTGTGTAAAAATAGTTTTAGGCTCAATTAAAGAACCAGCTGCCGATAAGCTATTACATACTCTACAATTCTAAAAGACTCCTACCATGTTTGGCGCCTCGTAACAACGTACTTGGGCATCTCGTTGTTCAGCTGGGATCACTATAGCTTAACTATTAGCATTAACAACTTCGTTTAATTGACAGTGCATTGAATAATTAATTAGGCTGATTATTGTTGTTTAACAATCTACATAAATTTGACAATCAGTCCCCACCAAAGGGCAATGGATAACACGCTCGTTCTATGCTAAAAGCTAAAAGGTATCTGTTCTTACTATATATAACGCACAGCCTGGTTGGCGTAGAGCACTTGGCTAGGGGGATCAGAGCCCCATTGGTAAATGCAGATTCTAATGCTATAACGGAATAACATATAGGTAATATTAATTTATACTATAAACCTGTAGCATAGTGGGCTATCGTATATATACTCAGTTGTCGTGCACTCGATGACGTATGATCCCAGGATAGTTTATTATCTACCTGGCAAAAACGAAGATAATAGTTCACTATTGCTCATACTTTGCTACCCTGACGTCTAGAAAAAAATAGATTAAACCATGTATGCTGATGGGACCGATTGTGCAATGGGTCCATTGCGAATGTGGGGCTAACATCAATTGTTTTACATAGATGAAGACGTTTTCAACGACTTACATGATGCCCAAACGGCGCTTAACATGATATTGCATGATAATGGCGGATACATCTATGTAAATTAACATTTTTGTGAAATTGGTGAAACCTCATTTCGTACAATAGACGCTGTTGACTTCATCAATTCGTCCCAAACAAATTGATCTCGAAACTGTCCCACATATAACTTACTTGTACATTAGGCACCCTGTAAACTGGCAAGAGGTACTATGAAATCGAAATAGGAGATGTTTGAGAAAGTTTTAGGAAACGCACAGGAAGTTCTAAAAGTATGAATTGTTCAGGCGGAATATTGTGAGCATGAGAAATGGTGATATCAGAGACGCAAGTTACTTAACTTAGAATGCTAGATATATCTTAGGGTACCTCGGTAACCTGAGAGGTAAGCATAGACCTGAATCGATTAGAAATAGTCACTTGAACGTATTTCCGATTAAACAGGCCTTTGGTACACAATGTCCCATAGTCTATAGGCCCATAGTATATTCTTCATAAAATACTACATAGTTATTACAAAATTATCGTACCGTAAATAACCATTACATTGATAATCATTAGTTTTTTTTTGTTTTATGCCATGTGACAAATGTTTCTTTAAGGTAAGTTCTTACAGATCTTAGCTGGTTGCGATCGCTAAAATATCTGTAGATATGACCAAGTCCTACAAAAAAAAAGGCATTTAAGAAGGAGGACTAATTAGCAGGTGAGGTTGTAGATCGAGTATAGCTCAGTATAATTGTTTGTTGCCGTGATCAATATAGAATCATCAGTAAGCATTGGCTCCACTATTGGCAGCTCGGGCTCAGATTGACGGAGCAATGTAATTGGGTAATGGCCAGCGTCTTGAAGCTTCAGTATCTAAATTTGTATGGGTCTGTAATTGTGTTTAGATGGGTCTAGTAGAATGGCAATCGAAAGAATAAAATTAACCAATAGCGGCAAACGGGTGTTTAAGCTCGGATTATGGGTCAGCGACCTTCTAATTGACTCAAGGACTCAAATTGCTTTAAAAGTTGATACTTTAAACAGTGGACAAAACAATCTAAGTCAGTTCTCTCTGCTGTAGTTTAAGTTTATTGCTAAATGTGGTAATGCACATTACGAAAACTGTCACAAAAGTCAGTCATTATATTATTCAAGTTAACCCAAGTAGGATAACGCAGGTTTTGCCTAACTTATTTTACAAGTCTAAATATTTCACTAATTAGATAATGAACGACTGATTTGGCGAAAGAGCTAGCTATGCTAAATTAAAGCATTGAAAATTTAAATAAACAGAACTTTCTCAAAAAAAAAGAAAAGATCAGCGATAAACATTCACAAGCAGAAATAATTTTCTATACGTTTAGGCGAAGGTGTGATTACCCATATATACATATTCATATAACAGAAGCGGACATTGTAAATACATTGGTATTTATTTTATTTACGCTTTGATATAAAGTGTATCGTTAAGCACTAGCATCAGCATAACTACACAGCTAATGTGTAGGAGGGTATACGAGCTTTGATTTTTTGGAGATGATAGAAGAAATACTAAACCCGCTGGCTTTCTGCTGTGAGACAATCGATTCGATCCCTTGGGGACTTTTTTGCAAATACTGATTCGGCTGTTTAGATTGTTTGTAGATTCAGATCAACTCCCCACTTTGTGGGGGAGATTCGACGGCGTGCGATATACAATGGCCTAGAAGAAAAGGTTAAGCTTTAGATCGATAGACCAAGCGCTAGATTAATGAATTACGTAGGATCGGTGTTGGCTAACTTTAATTGCGGAATATTAGGAAATTTAATAAAAGGACGGCTTTGCGCCTTCAAGCGTTTGTTGTTCCCGGATAATTTCTTCGTGATAGTATTGGAAAGACACATCGTGCAATGTGGTACGATGTACCGTGAGCCTACGCATTTGCATTGCACGATGTCTGTTCTATGACGGTATGGTCAACAATATGCATTGCATCATCAGTAGACCGTTACGAAACCGACGTGGTTAATAAACGTTCTCTATTTGGCCTAATTTCGTTATCCTTGTTACAGACGGCGAACATCCATTGAGTTATCCGATTTCTTCTTCCCTAAGAAAAAATTTTATATTTGTATATTGTTTCAAAACAAGCACTAGTGGCATAGTAAGATGGCCTGTGTAGTAGTCACGTCAGGTAAAGCACGTATCTACCTTAAGGCACATGGCTTTCCGCATGATTTTACGGGCGGCACAGACCATATATGATTCTTCTACGCTTCATCTGTTCAAACCCTTTAGATCTCACCTGGATTCTTATAGGTCGCCGACGCGCAAGATAACATTATCATTTACGGCCAACGTGCTCCTCTCAGAACTTATTTTTCAAGATCGCTGTTTGCAGGCACCCTCAGGCAAAACTTGAAGTAGCATCTCTATCCGTACAAGCAACCATTTACATGGTGAAACTACGCTCAATATAACCAACTTTATTCTCGTCGTGCAACAAACAAAATCATACAATCGATAACCTGGTAGTATTTTGTCGATGTTTTCCTAGTTTGATTATAGCTTGTCAACGAATGAGGGGCAAAGGGATGGGTAGCGCCCTTATACTCACTACGAAGCCTGTAATGTAACTTCATTATTCAGAGCAAATTCACTAGCTTGATATCTTGTTTAGTTTAGAAAGAAAAAATTCATTTTTTTACTAGCATAGCATGCAACAGATGTACAAGTAAAAAAAGTCTCGTCACCGTGCATCGACATTTTAGACGTAGCAAAACCCAATTAGCCTGCCCTGAGGTTAATTAAATTGCACTTCTGGAACCCTGAACGTTGCAGTCATTTGGTAGATGAAAGAAAATTTTTGGCATATTATTGAAGATGGTTTCGATAACAAATCGCGACTTTTTTTTATTTTATTACATAGGATACATTTATATACTGAGTTTGTTTACTTGAGATCGCTTGAAGCTGAGGTTGCCCGCCTGGTGGTTTGTTGTATGAACAACTTGTACAGGCTGCCGAGTATCAAAGGGTGCAGTCTGAATATGCTTTAATGGTAGAGACCCACTGAATACTAGCGCGCGCGCTTATTATTAGACTTTTCTTTTACCGTCGCCTTCTCCTGAAAAGTGTCGATAATCATAGTTCCATACATAATCCGTTACGTTAGTAGCAATCAGTTGGCCCCTTGGGCTCGCAGTGTCCCACATCAGTGTAAAGAACAACTTATCAGTCTGTTTTTATCATATCCCAAAGTGTGAGGTGAAGGTAACATTTAGAAAACTGTATCAAAAACTTCTATGATGCTCTAGGAGCATTCTCAAAGTTGGTCGAGCATTCCCACAACCAGGTTTTGCTTCTACGTGTAAGCTCTTATATAAAATCTAATCATGTTCTTCTTCGTTATCATGATCTCGTATCGAGCACGTCCGTATGCCACTCCACGTCGCTAAATCAATGGTTTAGGTAACAAACCTTGCAAGGGCGACGTACTTTAAGGTTATTGTGATACAAATTGCGACGTACGCCTTCCGCTCAGTCAACCAAAGCTGAGTTGCCAACTGACTGCATCGTAACTATGTAAGTTAACCGTTATGCAATATTATCTCAAAACCTTCTTGGGTATTCCAAACCTCCGCGTACATTTCAAGGTCATCGACGTTATTTGTTGGGAACGCATACCTTTAAGTTTGTGCGATCTTCGTTCAAAAAAGAGTATTACCCTGCCCGCGAGAGGTGTAGGCCGGCCCGTTTAACAAAAATGAACTATTCTAAATCCAGTTGCTATCTGTTCTGGAAAAAATACGATAGGCGACTGTGTCACACGCACGGAAAGGATCGCAGAATACTCGTACCTGCAGAAACATAGCGCGGTTACTGGCGTAGCTCCAATCATGGCATTCTACATCTAAACGTTTTGTGCTAGTAGGCCGCTTTCTCTGAAAGCATTGTTGTTGTCTTTGTTACTTGTGAGTAACAAGTCGCGTTAACGATTCTATTTTCCGCTATGAAGGACAGTATGCAACTCTGAGCAACGGACCTATATTTTTCTAAACGCGATCCTTCCTCATGAATAGGCGCCACAATGGATTCCCGGACTAGTGAAAAAAATGACTCGGTCTTCGAGCCTGCAGCTAAAAATAATAAACGAAGGCACCGCAATCAAATCAACAACTTACTTAAAAAACAAGCGGGTAGTCTCTCTGAAGTAAGGCTGCTCATCCTAACAAACTTCTACAGCTACTATCTTGGCAGTAAACTCAATGCCGTCGGGGCATTCATCAATTTTTATAGGTACGTTAAGAGTATAAAAAGCTGAAATTGTCAATCAATTTTTGAAAACGACCGTAGTGATATTGATTTATTATTGACCTTTTAATCAATTAATTAAAATAACGTGAATGACTCCCCTTGTCTTAGAATCTGGAGATATGTATCATTAATATATCAGTATTAATCTGCAGGAATGGAGCAGGCAACAGTTCCAGAACGAGCAAATATGCAGAATTTTCAAATATATATACTTATGGTAAACTGACGTCTCGACTTACAGTTATTCTGTATACTCTATATATTCTATATATAGGATTATACTAACCAAATAGGATCGACTCGATGCTTTTTTGCAGGACTGAATTTCCAGTTGGGCAACTTAGCCTGCTCTATCTCATCTGCCTTATTATTAATGACGAAGTCATGTTGGCAAGCATTTTAGTATCATTTGCTTAAGAAGAATATCGGTAACATTTCTCAAACCGCCAGTCTATCACATATTATATTATATACATTTATATATTTACTGTCTCATATGATACGACCTAGTGCAGCAGAGGTGCTACTAGAGTATAACGAATTTTCTCAGCGCACTACGTGATACTGAGGCTTAAAAAGGCCGTAGCAGCGACCAAGTCATGCCAAACCTACATGCATATATATATATAAATTTAATCGTGCGTTGAAGGTTTACAAGCTAGCACTCGACAATCCAACATGTTCGGTACAAATGAGCCAGAGCCAGTAAATTATAAAAAATTTAAGCCGAATACGATGATAGATTTCAGTGTAATCGTTATCAGCCAGAAAACATAAATTCGAATCAAATTATTTTACTTATCGCCCTGAAAAATGTTGGCTGGTGGCAGAGATTGTACTTTGATTGATAACAAAACCTTTATCTATTATATACACGTGCTATCATTCAGAAGGATCATTTCTGCCTATAGATATGTATGTTGAATGAGAATATTTTGTAATTTCTGATACGGTTTCCTAGCTATGCTCAGTACATGTTCTTTTATGTATAAGATCACGAAAAATCTATTACAATCATGGTACATCTTCACGCGTTTATGAATAAAGAATTCCTAATAACAAGTGTATGTTAAGACTCCTATACTATAGTCCTATACTACTGTTCTATTTCGGACAACAACGGTTAAAATAGTGAATTAGAAAAAGTTGCTATCTATCAATTTTTTTACACAGGATAGCAAAAACCTTTCATCCCGACTTATCCTTCAGAACGTTTACAGTGTATTTTCAGATTAATTCCAGTATATATGTATATATATATATATATATATATATATATATATATATATATCTAGGTATATAAATTAGTATCACGAACATCCTGCATACAGTTTTTTTCCCATTCAAACCATATCCCACTGTGGCATAAATCAAAAGCTGCATTTTGGCTTTCGGCTATATTTAGTGCAAGTAATTACGACCGATCGTTCGTACACGAAAGTTCGCAACTACTCGTTGTAAAACGTTCTATTATTTCTAATGTTAGGACGAGCGTCGTCGCGCGTACCTTTGCTACTCAGTAAATAACAACAATAACAACGGTTTTACCTCTACTCTATGGCGATAAGTAGAAAAGGCAATATTATGTAAGTGTTTGGCAGCTGGCATTCAATTGTCATGGGACAAAAATAGTGACTGACGCCGGGGCCATCGTGGGACTTCGCTGACTACCTTCACCTACTACTCCTATGATAAGAGCCCGACACCGAAGGAAACGGAACGCGCACTGTTTCGCCGATCCACGATGTCAACACTTACGGCGGTCGACGCGGACCGAGGTTTAGCCTCTCCTGAACGGCGAGGAGGCAAGAGCAGCAAGGCTCTTTCGCCAATTTAATGCTAGCGCTCCGAACGCTGAAGCTTACCGTTCCACGATAGCGTTACGCGGAGACGCAGCAAGTTGTTCGATTCTATGCTTCAACGGCTGGCTAAATAGCCCGCCTAAAGCTGACAATGTATCGAGTGGAGCTGTATACTTTAACGGACACCTAATGTGAGAGAAGGACGGAAAAAAACTAGATTCTGACCCTGCAGAGGGTGCGCGAGTAACGAAAACTCTAATAACGACAATCCTTATTGACTGCTTATTAAACAAATAACAGGCAAATGAACACTAGACCTTACGAAGAGGTTTTATATGAGACTGAAAAATGTACATGTATTTATTGCGTTTGTAGACCTATTGTACCTGATTTGTGTGAAAGATGCCGCGACAAACATTTAAGTACTTGTCCATCGTAAGAAGTCATTTGGCAAAATACATTCAGTGATTTCTGGATACGTATATCGTCGGCTCTCAGGACGCGTATGTTAGTGAAATGAGTTAATCAACAAAGTAGAAAAAATCGCGTTCATGCATCCTTGGATATTTGGACTTTGAATTCAATGTACAGTTATAACCAGGCCCTTCGAACTGCGGCGCAGCGTATCGCTAAGCAGTAAGTATTGAAACACCTCAGATGTACCTATGGCTAGCTAAATTTACGTGTAAGGCCAAAATATTTACTGAAAACGTTATCTTATAGTTGTTTTGATTCATATCAACTTCTTACGGGAAGATAAAGCGATAAAGGTTGACCATAGGGGAAAGCTGTTAGTATTGCATGCTATCTCGGAGCTTCTCTCAATTAAATGTAATTGAAGGATACGTTTATATATACCATTAAGTTAAATCGCAACGATTTTCAGTAACTAGCTTGCATGTGTCCTGCCACTCTAGCATTTAAATAGCGATATAGTCTGAAACTAAAAATCTACTAAAAATCAACATTTTTAGTAGATTTTTAGTGCCCATAGCACGCTCGGCTTCACATAGGCCAAAGCACAATCTTCCTAATACACACAATAATCACAATCACTAAGAATGTTCTTTCATTCAGGACAAACTGATTGGTAAATTATTGGTAGTATTGACATACCTCTACCTGCTGTGCGACTGCAAGACTACATGATCATTCTTCAAACTATTTATGATTTTCAATACAGGAAAACCTTCAACTGCTAGTTTACATCGATCATTAATGTAAACCTCGGTAAAGGGTTTGTTATAGCTAACAACCAAATACAAGTCGAACATGGCAGGAAAACAAACCACATCGCATTATGAAATGGCGATTAAATTGATCCCTTTTCCCGATGTAATTTTGTGTTATATCATCACAAATGAATGGATTTTTCATTCAGATCCATGTTATTTTTGCTTATACACATGCGACAGTAGAGCACGTTTTCCCTTACCAATAACACTTCCACTCTGAAACGTATTCAGCTCTTATGCATTTGTTTATGATGGCCCGCCCGATCCATCCGCCTGTCGTGTAGCGCCATAGGACCTCGTATTTGTACACATCTCATAAGGCAGACGATTGAGTGTAACCAGCCGTCGTACGTCGCCTCGCCAGGTCGAACTTGACAAGTTGAAGCGGCTATAGTGCTTAGCAAAAAGTTGCCACGCAAATGGTCCGCGAGCAGGCGACCGTCGTGTTCGGTGCACGTACAAGTATAGTGATCGTGCACGCAACTAATGGCTTTGTGTTATTAACATCGACCTGTAAGAAGCTGTTCCATGTGAAAGCAAATTTTTGACGTCCTTGTCCGCTGATTATTTTTGGTCTTGGTTTGACCGTTGATGTCAAGGTTAAACGTATATGTTATCAGATCATATGTGAAGCTTTAGCTAAGCAGTTTTGGAGGACTCTCCTCAAATTTGACGTTTGTTGTAGAAACTCCGAGTGGGCTATAGGCGCATGATTGGCATTGCACTTTGAATCGGGACCAATAGGAAAGTTATAAGCCAAATTGTTAAAACTGTGAATTTTTCAGATAATTTACTCGTATGACTTTTTCCTTTAACCTTAGGTGAAAAGTACGCGATGCGGTTCTAGCTTTAGGATAGGTACGAGATACTTCGAGAGATGAGAATTATATATGAGTTTAATGACCAAATCACTTGAGTTGTCAAAAATCAACTAACTTTTTCGTACCGCGTAACATTAAACTGTGTGAGCTTCCTTTGCAGATTATACATCCGTTCGAAACATGCCACGACAACGCGTGCTTCATGACTTCCTGTACTCAGTCTCTTGACTTAGTAATTTCATGATTGTGTTCTTTGGGTAATGAAGGTGATAACTAACGGTGATACTAATGGCCACACGAAGCATGTAACAGCGTCTCGGTCATCACAGTTTCCCACTTGTTTCGTGTTTGTTCTATAAGAACAGATGACTGCGCCCTTTTAATGGACCATTATCACCCAAAAGATAATGGCCGACCTTTCTATACAATTGAACTGGAAAAAAATATTTGTTGTTGTTGTTCCTGCCGTTGTTATTGTTCTTGTTGTTACACAGACGTCAGGTAACCAGTGGAACTTCATTGTCCAAGTTATGCTTTAAAGAGTCATTGAAATGCGCAACTAATAAACACAGTTAGCTTTACGTGTATAAAATGGGTGTTCGATTCTGCCAAACAATCGATCCTTTTGCACTCAAATATTGACAACAATCAAATCGATTAAGTCAATTTGGCGGAATTTTTGAATTGTTGTTATGATACCTTGCACTGCCAGCGCCAACTTCACACTAAAAAGGTTTGTCGTAGCCTTTACGTTTTACTCGCTGAGTGTAGCTCCGGACAGACCGATCCATCCAGCAAGCTCTTCACTTACTTTCGAGATATACGATTTAAAAACTGGCTTTTATCTATTGTGTACTATGTACATATAGCTGTATATATTATTGAAGTCTTATCCACATCTCGACTAAAGCATATCTCAATCTCAACAACAAATTTCGTTAGCGACTATAACAGAAGCAAGTATGTCACAACCCGTCTCCATTGAGTATAATTAACCACTTATGAAAATGATGCAATACCTTTTCCAAACGTATTTTTCCATACCTTCTGTAAAGTACACAGAATAAATACTTGTGACCTTCACTGAAACTACAATGCTATATGAATTGACTTAATAAAAAACAAAGGCTAGCTTTCATTGATATACCTTTTGTTAATGCTGAAGAGGTTCGGCAATAGATGCATCTCATTACAGATCGCCGGAAACCAAGTGACACGTCAGAGCTTCTAGCGTCCTCTACCAGTGATTTGATTAAGTCTTTTCATTAACTAAAAACTTCTTTAACGACGGGCTACAATGAAAAACTATAATGAGTCATAAGAAAAAACGATAATTTCTTTGCTAGCATCTTACAACGGCTGCACAAACTCGTTATTGAGCAAAACATTTTCCCTGGGCATTTAAAAAACCCATAATTATACCCATCCATAAAGGTGAAGATCTGACTCTTCTCAATCTTTGACCAGCAGCAGCGCCCTGTTTTTACCAAACTGCAGATCCTAAATTGTCATTTACTGTAGCTAAGTTTTAAATGGTCAGTTAACTCAACTTCTAAAAAAAACGAGGTCATTAGCAAGAACCCAAGTTGGATTTCGGACGCTTTGAAATACGGAAGATGCGATAGTAGTGAGTAAATACTAGATAATCGAAAAAAAAAAAGACGCAGTTATAATATTTTTTAGTCTTGACTAAAACATTCGACCATATTTATAGAAAGCCACTTAGCAACGAATAATCTTCCTTCAGCCAATATGACGACGTAGCAACAATGGCTTTCCACCCGATCTCTCCAGCAATCTTCGATGAATCTTTGCAGCGCTACGGCTTTCTAGAAATGAAAACTTGACAACTGGCTGTTGGTTTTCGAGATTAAAACATATTTTTTATTATAAACTCATTTTTTATGAACTAAGTTCAACCAGTTTTTATTAACAAGTTTCTAGAGGGTTAGGGCATTGACCAGCTAAAGTTTGTCTGTTTAAGGGTTAAAGAGTTTAACAGTTAATAAATGTTAAAGTTTATCCGGTCCATATTTCACAAACTAACTTAACGTATTTAAGATATATATGAAAAGTGAAGGATCTGCTGTTTCCTACAACTACAAGAAAATATCGTTTAACAACACTTATAAACAGGTCTACTTTTCATAGATACAATCACGCCGCTCATATTGGATTAATCATATTAGGAGTCAATTGTAAGACAGATGCACATTTTTCGCGAGAATTTTAAAAAAGACCCCAGGAAATGACTTCAAGACGCGATACCTACAATGCTCTAACTTTTGATTTTTCTAATTTTTTGATGCGTAGGATTGTCACTCTTGTAAAAAAAAAACATAATTAAAAATAGGCAGAAGTTTTACAAACGTCTATAAGAGTCATTTCAGTAGACAACGAGGAAATTTAGACACCATCTTATCGGACAGGATATCGATCGAAACTTAATAGCTTATACGCTGATGAACATTAGACGGATCTATACCTTCATCCAACTTAATATTCTCCCAGCAATACGAAAGTTCACTTTCAAAGATCATCTGCTCGGCTGATATATATATATATATATACATTTAAAAAGAGAGAAATAGAGAGAGGGGGGGGAGAAGGAAAACTAGGATGATATCTACGATATTAAAGAATTTTAAAAAATATTGCCAAATTCTATATGTTTGAGTAGAAAAAGCGTTAACCTCAGCCCAACTCTCAGTCTACCCCTGTATAGCCCTATTCTAATATCTACTTTGTACCTCTTAACGCAAATCTACTTACGACACACATGCAACCACGATTCACTACCTGTTAGATAGATTACTTCGCCATCGATTACTCCTTAGTCATAAAGTATTAGTATTAACAAACTCTTTTGACGGGCGCATCGAGGCGGCTTTGTACTGAGGTGCTGTCTACTTCATTTCAATAAACATTATTTTATATAAACCTATGCTGACTGTGAACATATGTGAAAATGTTGACAAGATCGAATACAATCGGCTCTATTCATCCGATATTATCTACTACAAGTTTATAGTCCCACATTTTGTCTCATAATAAGCGTACAAATATATGGCAATCATTCAAAAAAACCGTAAAACATTTATTGCCGATTCTCCCATGAGATCTATAAAACATTAACGTTATCAGCCAATGCGTCTGTTGAAGTGAACCTAAGCCGGCCATTATCTCTTTTCTCGATTTGAATGTTCCCACTCAGACTGCGGTCTAGGTGCGCGAAGTAAGCATCTGTATCCGGAACAATGCCAAATTGTTACGCTAGCTTACCTATGTACGCAAACAAATTGTGGAAAGTTGAGGTTCGTAAGGGATGTAACCGTAGTTGACTCTATGATTTCTCTATATCGACTACTATGAAGACACCGATATACATACTCATAACTATATTAGCTTAATTTTCTATTTTGGGCGACTCAAACAAGCCATTTGTCATGTTCAGCTCATAAAAAATATAGATAAAACTGAATTAATAATTAGTCTAATTGGTATTCTAAACCTGAATATCCTTTGAATTTCCACCTAACTTCACCCAGTCACGTAACCCATTGCTTCACCGATAAGTTGACCATTTCGTGCCAAAGCCCATCAATAGAAAAATAAAGATATTACTATGTTTATGCTTCTAGCACAAATGAGACACTTTTTCCACATGAACACATATGAAGCAATTTGATATTGACGTGGTCATGTGGTCACAGATCCAGGACAAATAGGGCAAGGTTTTTTGCTTTAAGACTGCCTTCTAATAGCCGGTTCGCATAGCCCTGTTATATGATATGGTATGTAAGTGTATAGGACTCGCTTTACTCTATTAAGATTAGCAGCATTATTATAAATAATGAGATAGGACGAATAAGGGCAAAAACTATATATAAAACGTGTCATCATCGATATGGCTTACGCAATAATACGCAGTATATTTGTAATCAAAACAGGCGTTCTCTCATTGACCTTATCAAGGCCTTTTGGCAATGGTAGGTTATTCAAATTTGTTATATTAGTCGAAGGAACGAATTGTTGAGAATTACACGAGAAATAACTGGCAGCTATTGTCAGCTAGAAAACAAGCTGCTACCCCCATGCGGATATTAATAGAATTTTTTTTAGCTTCGCATTAAGTGAAATCTTGGTTCATAGATTTAGTCCAGCAGCAGACCGATGCCGATAAACTCTACTAGCATACACACGTGCACTTTAGAATGGCCTTCGTTCACTGCAAACCTCTCGTGCAGCCCCAAAAAACTATATAGTTCTCGTTATAGCGCTCGGGTAGTAAAACTATCATTTGGCAACTGGTACAAATTTCAAATAGAACATCCGCTCGAGACCGAAAAAGTCTACTCGCACAAAGCCTATATTATAGCTAAATACGCCGAGTTCCGTGATATAGATCACAAAGTAGACACATAATAACGTATTACTCGAGCGAAGACGAGCAACCATAAAAAAAAATGACCACAGATAAGCTCGCTTTATCTTAGTATCTTTATTAATAGATGTTTTATCATTCTAGCTAACATTACCATTCCAACGACGGTCCATGAGTTAACTTTCTGATCACACAAATTGCATTTTCCTTCTTTTAACGACTCCCAACGTCAGCTTTCGAATCGTAGTCGTATGCCTGGGATGCCTGCAAAGATTGCTTCTCGTTGTTCCTTCTAGTATTGTCCATAAATCGTCCCTACGCAATTTCGAAATGCCGTGGTCTGTCTGCCATGACCAATGTAAAGCGCCGATAGAGATTTGCGTGCCGCCGCAGCTGTCACTAGCCGTATTTTATATTCATAGTGACCGTTTCGGGTGGATAAGTGCAAAGATCTAGATGGAGCAAGTCTGCCTCACCAAATTACCGCGTGGAATACTCGTAGAAGTTTTGTTTTCCCCTCGATATTTCGACGCTGTTTATTCGTGTCATAATGGAGGTTGCAATAATTTTTTTCTGTTTTCGAATGGCCACAGTCGGGATAATAACGTTCTCTTGTTCGATTATCGGATATCGTGCTGAACTGTCCAACAACTGTTTGGGAGGTTGGCAAGAACGAGGTTTCCCATATTGCGCTAAAAACACCGCGGGCAAAAAATAATGTTGCTCAAGCGATAGAAGCGCATCTATGTTTATTCAGCTCGATTTTTAACGGCATTATTGGTCGTGATTTTCCTGCTTTTATTGACTGTCCGTTAAGTGTACACTTACTTCAATCAAAGCATGAACTTAAATAACTTAGTCGTTTTAGAGCGACAGCCCCTCAGTGTCCATTACCACATCAAGTTGAGCAGCATTATATAGTACGATATATTTATAATACGTTCACTATTTTATTTAGTTTTTTGCTGTCAATATAATTACAATATTTATATGCGTACGAAAAATAGGAATGATACCTGCCGTGACCGACAAGTACAATCGTATTGACACCTTAGAAAAAACAGGGTGTTCTAGAATCACGGCGCTAGGTACAAGAGCAAATCACTACTGGCATGTGCCGTCGCTTGAAGCCGCTTTTACTTGACGACCAGCTGATCAGATCTGAGTACAGGCACCGATGTGACATTTCCGCGTAGACATTGATATCAATGAAACCCTCGGTCCCGCCAGCTATGTGAATGAAGATATCGATCCATGGATCGAGCCATCATTTATTATTACTCGTCCCTGGATTTATGAAGAAACATTCGTTCACCATCTTTTTTCTAGCTTTTTTTTTTTGCTTCGATGTTGACAATGTACGCCTCGATTTCCGACACTTCGTGCATTCAACGAAGATTCTCGACGAGAGGTGCTGTGTCGGCCGGGAAGCGTACCAGTTGAATGCGTGCCATCTCATGTAGCCTGAAGGCTTCGGAAAGTTCAATTTGGCTTGGTCTGGTCTAGTTTGGCGAGGTCTCTGACACTCAGTTTCTCGCTGATGAAAATAATCTCGTAAGCAGCGATAGGTACTGCCTTCAGCGACGGCTGAAAGCTGTTGAAGTGTTTAGGTTATAATTGCTGCTATCTAAAATATACGTTTCTTTCAGCTTCGTTTTACAAAGATAGACACGCGCCATACAAGGTGCACAGAGCATCCAACTCCGACCCAGCAAGTCGACCCACTGCTGTGCAAATCCAGATGAGGCTTCAGACATGTTAACACCGCACTATGTTTTAAAGGTCTTCGGTTTGAAGCGAACTATCAAACACATAATAAAAGACATGACACTGCTTAGAGATATGTACGAGCCTTATTCTGATAAATAATAACAAGTTGCAAACAGACTTGTGTGTAATCAAAATGGGGAACTTTATATTTTCAAGTTTCCAACACTACAGCCCACGTTATCTCGCCGTCTTGGTTGTGACAGATACCATTCCCGACAAAAGCATTGATAGCAACGCATATGATATCGGTTTATATATGTAAGGCGACGTCTGCTGCTTATTCATTGTGGCACCTCGCAGCAGTACTTCGGTGGTAGTGAATGAAGTGAATCTTATTAGCTAGGAAGTCTTTGAAGCCGACCGGACAATTAGTCGCTTAGCACCGGAGCTGAGAGGCCCTTTTAAGATAGGACACGCGTAGGAGACGTACATGCATTACTAGGTATTGTCTATTTCGCAGATGTCTAGCACGTATGGTTTAAGACAACAAAAGATATACTACGTCCTCTGCTGTGAAAACACTAAACAGGATAATATGGCTACGTCTCCAGTTAAGTCAATGTCGACATTTAATTATCAATACATCAAATCATTACGGAAAACTTCTAAGCATCGATTGCAGAAAATTTTAGTTTGAAGTCATGTTTGTGATCAAGCGGCAACATTGTTCGGTAAAAAATTTCGTATTTGTGTACCGGAGGAGATTCGGCACTATCCATCCGTTATTATAATTCTTTCAGCAATGTATACCGTTAAAAAAAGATTGCTTAAATTTAGCCCCGGTGTGATGTACAGGGCAATTTAAAGATGGCCTATTCGTGGCAAGACAACAGACAAGCTCAGATAATTAAATAGATCGTAAACTTCTCGTTGTATCACATCTAATCGTTTGTAACAAATTGAAAAAGCAAGGCTATCTATTACTACTGATAAAAACTACTGATAGTTGGTCTATGTGAATTAAGCGGTACTGCGTGTAGCTGCGATCAGGTCATTTAGATTTCTGGCCGTATGCCAACCTATAAACGATGTCGTGGCTCGGCTATGCAATCGTAGTTGTTTCGTCACTCGTTGACCGAAAAGAACAAGCTTTTTAACAACGTCTATATAACCAAACCATGTAAGAAAAATCACTTTCTACATTGTCGTCCTGTGTGGCTATTTTACACGCACGACGCATTTATCCTGTCTTGAGACGCGCTCCGATTCCATAGCGTATCTAAGGATCGTTAGTTGTTACCGAACGGTCCGTCTGGGGTATGCATGGGCTGGGTTGAATTGTAAGTCAATAACACCATTTTGATTTTTTTCGTTCACGGACTTCTCGACTATCTAAAATCTAGCATCAAATTGTATGTACATCAGGCCTGTTTAAGCATAATAGCACAGCGTCGTCAATTCCCTTGTAATGTTCTATTGAATCAATCCTATTTTTGGCCGGTCGCTTACTATTCACCGCCATTGAAGAACGCGATTACAGATGAATAAAATCGCCTTTGATTTAAAAAATTTGATACCTCACTATTATACTCAGTATCCAATCGGAGATAGTACTGTTACTGCCTTCACTATGGATATCACCTCGTAATCTGACTGCTTTTAGGCGATATCGTATCTTTTTTTTCGTGTTACTTAGGAAACTACCTAAAGTTAGTAGGTCCACTTAGTGGGTAACGTCTTTGCATGCTAATATTTGGCATATGCTATGGTGTACGTAGATTCGAATCAAGGCATACACGCTTCGTTTCGAAGAAGTAACTATCTCGCGGAACGCCTAACCGCGATGTCGGAAGTAAAGCTACAAACGTGTACACGCACGACAGGCGGAATGCCAGCAGAAAATGTAGAAATTGACAAAGCTAGCGGATACCCTACGTGCGGATCAATACAACACAGCAATGTATAACATGTCAACGAAAACTTTACCAAGGACAAATGCTGGAAGCATAAGCTTAATAAAGTTGACCTGGCGATGTAACTCATCATAGGACAGATACAGTTTCCAAAAAAGTTTCCTGTGCACTAATAATTAAAAACAGTAACACTACCTGCACGCCTTGTTAAAGCCGCCGTAGCACCGGTGAAACGTCTATTGGTGACGGGGAAGACAGCAGACTTGAATAAGAGCGAATAGCTAAAACGTTGCGGGTCCAAGCAAAAATAGGTTAGGGACCGCGAGATGTTTGAACGCGGCCTCTGAGATATGAGAAAAAGTTTATAAAGAAAATTTGCGTAGCATTTTTTGAGCGCCATCAGAGTGGACCTATCAGAAGTGTGCTCTGCTTTCTTAGGTTAATGAAACGGATCGCTAAGGGTAATGATTATCGGGAAGGTCTTTTTCGTTTTCGTGTTTGGACTACCGAAACCACAAGTATTATTATAACAGCTACATAATCAGCATTATCATAATATATATCTGTGAATCTATACTGGTACAGTGGTGACACCACCACAGTGTTAACCTTAACGTATCTGTCCGATTAGAGTACAGTCGGCCTTAACGGTTATTTAACGGCCCCAACGGAACCGATGATAATAGGTGATTCAGTGTAATACCTATACACAGTGAATTTTGCCATGCTCCAGTTAGATAAATTTATACTGAATTAATCGCTACCGTCTAGAAGACCTTCTAAGCAGCTCGCTCTATAAAGACAATTAATTTTTTGCAGCTTCGGCATATGGGCCAAAGAGTGACAAGCAACGCTACATAATTATTACTATTATCAAGCATAGCTTATGAGAAATGAGCACATTACTCGTGTAAAAACATAGACCAAAATCAAGACGGCAAGGGGGTGTGCATCAGATCAGAGAAACTGACATGAGAGAATTAGCCATAACTTAAAGGAAGTTGACTTTCTTTGATGCTCCAAATAAACTGATTTAACTGGACGCGATCCGGCTATAATATTACCTTGCGGGGCAGTTGCGCCTGCGAGAGGCTGCGCGGTTAATGGGTGATGTGGACTGGCCATAACTTTTCCTTTATGTTCATTCTATCGAAGCCCTTTGTCAACGCTACCGAAATAAATGACGACGCTATTGCGGTGCAAATTGCGCCGAAGGGACGAACTTGCGACGGCCAGGAACCTTCTACCGAAACGTGGCGCAAAGATGTCACGTTGGTGAAAACACGGCTTGCCGTCAGCAAAAATACACAGCAGTGTTCCGTGTCAAATACTCCGTTCCCGCTCAGCTGCTACCACTAGAGATAGCGACATCGGCAGTGGCAGCAGCAGTGGACTGTCTTCTTGAGCCGAGATCGCACCGTGATTTGTGGCAGCAGACGAAGCGGAAGGGAAGAACGACAATGAAGTCTACGTTGACAAGAAAAAAGTGAAGTAGCAGCCGATAGCTTTGCTGCGGCGTCACTGGGCTTGCTTCTTATGTACCACTTGCGTAAAACGAGTGTTGTCCAAGGACAGGACAACGCAGGATAAAAACAAGACAAGCGATGAAAGCAATATAGCGACCTTGCTTGCCAACACAGTTCTGCGGTGTCCTGTAGTTCGTTATCATGGCAGGTGGGAAAATACGCAATAAATGTGTGTGCTTGTGCGTTGCACGCAGGCAAATGCCAGTTCGTGCTGCCTTTACTGCTGTTGATTTATAGAGGTAGCGGTTGAAGAGAAAGCGGTTCATGCAAGACGAGACTATGCGCGGGCGGAGGCGATGAATCTACGGAGGGTTTTTCGTTGCAAGGGGGCTACGTAGCGTGGTATCGGTTATATTGGTGACGGTGAGTCTGGTGATAACGGCACTAAAGGAACAACGATTGCACTAGAGGAACACGGGTCTATCCGGAATCATCCTTGTGCGTCAAATAAGATACTTCTTGGTTTCCACATGAAGCCTAGACTTGAGCTTTTACTAAGTGACTGAAGCATGTGTTTGTACTTACTGAAAACGGCGTTACACGCTATAGGCGCAGTCATTGACTGACCCTAACATAACCCACTTATGGTTACACGAAACAATATTGACATAGTAAGCAGTAATTCACAAAGGACAACAAACTCCTGTTAGCGATACTGAGAGCATCGAGAAACGAAGCTGCTTCCCGAACTTCCCATGTAGAGGATAATACAGTAGAAATATTCTGCGTCATCGTGGGACATTTGAATAGAAGCATGACAAGAGTACATATTGTTGCATAAACAACAAAATAACATTTCCCTTAAATATTAGGGGTACATAATATGATTTATGTTAGACGCATTCGATAAATAAGGCCCAGAAAATAATCCGAAAGATCTATGAACGACGGAGGCGAATATTGTATAAAAGTTAAACGTCCTCTCGTTAAAGTCTGATTAAAAGAGAACATAATTGCAATCATCATGTCGTGATTTTTGCCATACTCACTGTCCAAGTTTAACTAACTTTGCTTGCATTAGGGCCATTATTAAAAAAAGAGCCTGTTAGAGTGCAACACAGGTCAGTTATACACGATTGCGTAACTCTCCCAGTTGTTTGACTCTGTTTTAAATAACTCATGAAAACACGCTGAATGCACATAGGGGCCCACGATTGCTCCCGCAAATCAATTTTTATTCATTTATTGTTGCTATTTAATTGTCTTAACGTTGCCCAAAATTGAAATAAAAGCAATCGCACTGATGCACATAGCCGACGCGTCTATACCGGAGCTTCACCACCGACTGCAAATACAGCCAGGGACGCCACGCAACTATATACACGATCTAGCTATTTTTAACAAGCGAAATAAATAAAATGAAAAATTGACAGAGTAATCATGCACGCCAGTCAATCATTCACTATTTGTTCACACAAGTTGGTGTTACTTTTCTAACCACTTAGGATATCTGACGTTTGAGATATTAAGACGTCTTTATTTTAGAAAACGCTGGTTACCAAACGCAGGCTATTCCTTAGCTGTTAAAGATCGACGGCGACCAGCATTACTAGTTAAGAATAATAGTACAAAAGTTTCGGCTGAATGTAGAAAACAAAGCGCACGAACTGGCTTTACAATCTTGCTACGTGTATTCTGCCTAGATATTAGTACAATTTACGAACAGCGCTGGTCGCTAACTCAAATGATAGGTATCAGCAACTACTGAGGCCGAGCGGCTTTGAGCCTACAGCGAAGGCCTGTAAGCTCTTGCTTATGTACCCTTAAGCCTAGTCTATGGAAGAACCCTTTGAGACCCGAGCGATGGTAGTCGTTTGGTGGGCATGCCGTTTGACATCTATGTCATATCAATCATTAACGATATAGTTGCGGTGAGACATTGTGACCTGCGGCACCCCAGAATGCTAATAAGGGTAATCATGATCATAATGTTGTTATTATAGAGAAACGTACGCAAACGATGATTCTGTTCCGCTAGAAAGTAAGACTGAATGATCTGTCTCTGACTAGAAAATGGCTAGTCATTTTCTTAAGTTTCTATTCGCTTACATCCCGATACGTAACAATACGATGCTGTAAATGATTCTATCGGCATAGATACTAAGGGGGACAGAGCAGAACTTGTATTGGTCAAGGCAGACCAATTGTATTGATGTCTGGCATGTCTCGCTCACTCGGCATTTGATTGAGTGGCCGTATGGTGCCTAGGTTTTCGTTGGTTCGTTATATTTCGGACAAATATGATGAAGGTCAATCAGACGAAAGAAATCAAAGGCAACAATATGTTGCGGCATCGTCTTCCACTCGGTTACTATCTCTACCTGACGTAACATCCAAACACCTACCATTTCGAAACTACTCGTTCCGCATTTATCAGTAAGCGAAGTTTTTTCTGGCTGGCCTTCTCTTCTAAAAACATACGATGCCCCAACATCTCATGGCTTTCAATTAAGATGACTTAATTGAAAGCCATGAAATTTGTAAACAAGTCGCTGTTACTTCATCACGTTCAATCGATATCTAACACAGTGAGGTACCTCGTTACGACCGCGCAGTTCAATGCCGTAAGCTTACAGTATAAAATTAACCGATAAACACTTTGTTGCGGACCTCTAGAGTCGGCGTCCGGTATGACCATGAGATGAAAACCTGCTATCTACGCCAATCACTTGTACAAATCTTCGCCGACATAATTTCTCTATTTTCTAGATGCATACAAGTTCGGTTTACCTTACTCCGCTGCCTTTATCCTTCCTTCGACCCAATTTTGAAAGTGAGTTAGGGCTAAATGGGCGGTCGAAGTAATCTTTTCTCATTCCCTGAACGATAAAAGACCAAAATGATCAGCTTATTTTTGCAGTGATTTTGTCCATCTCAAACTGGCATCGTAAAATGAGAGCTAAAAACAAAAATCATTCTATTCAGTCGGCTATCGCCTTCCAATAATACGTAATATAAAGCCAGCTGCTGCTTCCACAGAAAAGTTAAAAGGAATAAGTGAATTCCCCTTAGTTGGAATTGATGTAGAAGGAAATATGTTAAGCGGAACTAGGACGGTTAAATCACATATCGTCGCTTCTGAGGCAATTTTTGACAAATTAAAACGCACGGAGCAGTATCTCGAAATATGTGCCACATTGTGGGTCATGGCGATCGTAGATCAGAGCTTTTCAGGGATAATTATTTGTTTTAAAAATCATCAATAATAATTAGCGACGTTTCGGTCCGGATTTTCAATGCGGCGCGAAAATCGTTACGGTTCTTATCGTTTCTGGCCCAAGATGCAACTCGTGAATGTATCAGGACTTTGACCATTCAACGAATGGATTCACACGGCGCAGCAGAACCCCATCTAAAATTTTGGTAGACGCACTTCTGACCTGCTCAACTTCACAATGAACGAATGCTTACAAAGCATTATTTTCTCTAGCCCTCTGCATGAGGAGAAACATTTTGCTTCACCGTTGATGAACGACCTACTACTTCGCACTAAAGTATTACTTGTAGATATAACCCCATCCCTAGTCCATATAATTCTTATACGTGATCCATATCGTCAAGGTACATGGGTCAACAACATAGGCAACTTGGGCGAATATACTAGGTATTTTTACGATAGCGTTGCCCCATATGGCTCCACCTGTATGCAAAAAGCGATAAGTTGGCCGTAAGCTAGAGCCTTACTTCGTATTAAGACTGCAATTTTACTGCGACAGTCTTACTATGGAAAAACACGAGTTAAAGCGATCCAACACAATTAATAGCTACCGCGTCATGAGCAGTGATCTATTAAATTAAGAAAATTGAATAATTACTTCGTTCGTATCCGAGTCAATGTGTGAGGAACGACATCGCTAAATCAATTTTTTACCATAATTTGTCAAAGTCTCCTAAATAACGTCTGGTGCGATCCGGAGCTATGTATCCGGAGAGATGTATTCAGCACCTCAGGTTGGAAGGTAGTAATGCCGCATAAATTGGTGCCTCAGTTTTTCGAGTACGCAAACAACTCTTGTCGTAGTAGTACACATTTTTTACACGATACATATATCGTTGTTTTTAGCTGAAGTAGAACTGTGTCATTGTGTTATACGCTTGAGTCGGTTGTGACAGGCGTAGTAGCGGACTCGCTTGCCCTGATCAACCATTCGGAACGACACAATATATTATCCACACTATGAGAAAAACGAAAAACATGTATGTGTGTGTGTGTGTGTGCGTGTGTGCGTGTGTGTGTGTGTGTTATTTTAAATGACCCGGCAGGACGTTTTCATATGAAAGGGAAAACAGTATGCAAATTGCAAAATTTTCACAGAAATACTGGTAGTGGGGGTGGGACCGTTCTGCCGACTACAAGCGAGATAATTGATTACAAAATTTCTAGTCTTCGTTGGGAATGGTTTGAAATTGAAGAATAATATCTTTATTAACTAATGTTAGACGAGGTTTGTTAAACTGAACAATGCGATTACGGTCAGCACAAGCTTTGCATTGGTCCAATGTTGTTGACATGCCACACACGGCCTGCTGCAAGCGACCAGCTTTTTCAGCATAGGAATAGGGTCTTACAATAAGTGACCTGAAAACATTTTTGTATTATGCTATAATCGAAGCCAAAAGATGTGGCATATCAATCGACAGCGTTCACTCCTGCAACATCCTGTTATTGTAACATCAACTTAACTTGATATTCCGGGAGTTTAGTTCCAAATTATCGATCTTCTGTGACCTGTGCTAACTACGTAAGAGCAACTATCATAATAAAATAGCCGGTTTGTTTCGTCGTACTCTATACTGACGCTACTCTGACTTTCGAAATATTTTGTCCGACCCTCACTTCGCAAAATCCACACTGGGTCTGTAGACTTAAGAAGGGGAGGGGGATATACCTCAAAGGAGCCGTCACGTTTCCATGGCGACCATTAAACCGACAGATAGCACAGCTTTGGTGGGCAACGTGTGTTCCGCAGCTGCCAGCACCGACCACCCGTCAGCCGCAACAATAACAATAATAAAAACAGTCGAACCTCCAGCCGATGGGGCTGCTGTTAACTGGTGACGGCGCCCTTGTACAACCCAGGTATCGTAAGGTAACGTGACGCAAACGTTACATAGCCAGACGGGCAGACGGACCGGACGGATTCATTTTCATTCACGCCAGTTGATCGGCTGTGATATAGAATGCACCTGCTGTTTCCGCGTCAGTCGCCACCGTACGATTACCACAATATTGCAACTGTAAGTATTACATACATGTAGAATATATCTATGAATGGGGAGTAGTTACTCAGCTATCCAGTGAGTCTTGTATAGGTCGATAGGCACCTGTAGTTGAGTGCGTTCGTTCTCAATTGCGTATTAATACCAACGAAGCTTGAACTAATTCGGATATTGAATTTTTCGACATTAATTTTCTACCATACAACTTACGGCACGGGTAACTGTCAAGTTGTTGGTTCAAATGAGGTGACAAAACAACGCGACATACCGATCATACGCAGGTAGTGGTCTTTTTAAGTTAACTTAAAGAAAAAAACTCGGGTGGAAATTTAGCTATACGTATCAGGTCTACGTCGAGTGATTTTTGAAGAGAACTTTCTTTTCGAATTGGTTTTCATACTCTGAATAATTATAACAACTCGTCTCACAAATTTGAGTATTCCTTTTCTATAAACGTAACAACCGACCATAGCTTAGGCCAAAGATACACAGGTAGCTAAACGTAGCTATAATATCTTACAAAGAACTGAGGCTGTTAATTACGATTAGCTTTAATTATTTCGCGTCAATTTAAAATAGAAAGATAACATTTGAAATTTAAAAGAACACAAAGTGCTTTGCGGAGCAATGTTTTTTCAATTTAATCTGGGGGCACCTCTCGCTCCCTACGACTATCATAAAGCTGGATAAAATTATTCGTAGTAGAACTGCAAGAGGCTAGTTTGGGTCAAGCTGTGGCGTGGTGGCCTTCAAAAATCGACCTTCTAACTGACACCTAAGTGAGGTATACTCGGAATTGCTCATATCTTCAGACACTCTAAATCTGAGTTAACAAAGCCCTTTCTGAAACACTATAAATTTCGTCTCGTGTGTTATATATAGTCAACTCGTAATATTCAGCCATTGACAATAACATAAAGACAAACCAATCCGACCTCGCTACAAGGTAGGGCCGTCTGCATAGACGAATCGCTATACTTTTCTAAAATATAGACTATTGATTTTCATACTGCACAGACAAACTCTAGCAGTCGCTTACGGCTCAACAATACAATAGCAGCTTTGCTCTTCCTGCTCATCGTACATAAACTCTGTCAGTTTGGTCAGCCGCTTTTCTCATCGCCAGCGTTGATTTGTTCTCGCGGCAGCGATTTCCTCGCCGGCTCACTAGCTATTGATGAAGCCTGAAGGAACCGCTACGCGAATTCGACTTGATTGCCAGACGCATCGCTTTGTAGAGCACCACGGCGTATAGAGGGAACTCTGCCAGTGATGGTGATAATCTTCTCTAACCATTATTGCTACCAGTTGTCGGTTCACTAACTAACGGATATAGAGCTGGCTGAAAGAGTTTCAGCGGCGGCAGGCTAAGAATCTAAGGTCTGTGGCTTGAGGGCTCAGTTGGCCAGCTTTCGCGACTTACATCTGTAGGGCCTGATCTCGCGATAACAAATACAGACAGACTAGCCGACAGAGTTACCCACACCTACTCACTGAGAAAGACACATTAACGGACATTCAGATAGGGATCATGGCAAGCAAACGCGGCTTAATTCTAATCACCGCTGGCCTGTCGGTCTGACACAGAGCTTGTGGCACAAACCTGCAGTGAATCAACGGTGACCGAGACGATGCGCCATAACGTCTAAGACAGACAGATCGTCACCCTTCTCCCGCGTATACAGCCACGTACACTCGCACGTCTGGCATGTTCATTAACTGCGAGGAGGTAGACAGCGTTCGGACCGACAAATAGGCCGAGTAACGTACGTGTGCTGCAGAACTATAGGCTCTACTGGTGTCTACTCCAATGATAATGAAGTTACTAACGTGTTTTCCTGCTAAGGTTAAGGACTTCGGGCGTAGACACACTGGTGTGAGCCAAGAGTATGAAGTAATACCTAGCGGCTTAAGCGTTTGACGTAAAAGGCAAAAAACATTTTCCACACTCTACTAGTGTCTATCAACTTTTGTTCAGTTGTCTGTGTAGCTCTGTGCTTGCCGAGAATGCGCACTGCGCGGCTTGACAACGCCAAGGACGAGATTGACTGCCAATGTGATTGCATTACAAAACACGCGGATATATTACCATTATGGCCGGGTGGCTATATCGTGTGGGAAAATTGTTTCATCGATGCCGATAAGAAAAACGCTGTTTTCCCTACTTGGGGCGATTCTGTTCGATGCATGGAACACTCGAGGCTCTGGTGCTCATGACTACTCTTTTGATTTGTAAGTGCCCCGAAGGACTGCTCATGTCCATTGTGCAAAACGGCTATAACTGAGGCGCTTCACAGGGGCGTGGTGTTCGACCTAGTAATCGCCGACCCCCCCACAACAACGACGACGACGACGACAACAGCATCTCGTACAACGCCACAGCAATATCGCGAACAGTTACCGCAGCATCAATCATTAGAGCTCCGGGAACAACCGCCTTCTTCGCTACCGCGCCAACAGCATTCGGAACAACAGCAGCAGCAGCAGCAGCAGCAGCAACAACCAGGGTGCTGTTTTCAGACCAGTTGGTTGTAAGCTACGAACTTTTGCAACTTGTTGTTATTGTTGCTTCCAGTTTAGTCCCTGGCGCTTGTGATTGACGTGGTACTTAGCAAATTCACGTACGCTTCCTGAAGTAATTTGTTTTGAATGAGCTTGTCATCTACGTGAGCCACAGCTTTCAGCTCCCTAACATTATACCGACACAACAACGCCGACAATCTTATTACACTATGCGCCGTGATAAAACGAGACCGTTAAAATTTGCTGATGTTGTTTGTCTCCACGAATGAAGCCCGTTCACTTCCCTTGCGCCCCAGCGGTGATTGTCGATAGGACTGTCCGTACTGATCATTTGTGTGTGTCGTTATTAGATGCTCGCTCATACACAAATTTTTATCAGTGTTAAACTTGCCTCCGTGGGAACGCATTGCGGGTCAGGTATCCCCACAGTGTTCCACTGCTGCTGCTGCTGCTGCTGCTTCAGCTCCAGGTTAAAATAGAATACAATATAGTTGCGGAGAAGTGTTTTGTGCTGCCGATTAAAGATGTGACTTTTCACATTGGGGCTATCACTCGTGTCTCTGATGTGCTACTATAATGGTGCTATCTCTATTGTACATTTCGTAAAATTTAGAAAGGAACGCTTCCAAGGCTAGTGCCTGGGTCGTTGTATGTACGGTTCACGTTCGGTCGTTCGTAATTTACGTAGGTTATACGGCGAGCGCGGTTCTTCGAATCACTGCCGAGTAGCTAACGATGTGTGTGATCTGGCATTGTCATGGTGAAAGACGACGCCCGCTCTACTCAGTAGCCCCGGCTTACCGTTATACCGTTGGCTACCAACAGTAAAAGTCTGAATGAGCCGTTTTGCCAAGGCACGATTTTTTTCCAGTCCCACTATTATAAATTGTGAAGCATTTCGTTTCTTTCTTTAATTGTACATTATCATCTACAGTCGCCTTGGAAGTGAAATTCAATTTTGTTACTGTAGAACTCTGCGTCTGGAAATCGTTGGAAACGTTTGAGCTTTTCTTTTGCAGTCAGCTTTCTTCAAATGTTTAAAACGGTTCGCTGATGGACGCTTTGTCCGTTTACGATATTTCGCCTAATGACGTACCCTAGCCACCGCTATAATTTCATCAACTTTTTCCGTAATTGGTCGCAGCCTGCTGTATGAAAGTTTCCAGAACGAAGGCGAGAGAACCATCACTGAGCCATTTCTTCCGATGACAGATCTTAATCATAATCACTGCAATACATTTTCGGCAGCTGAATACATTGTAGCCGTATGCGTAAACAATGATAAAGGACACATTAGGATAATCCGCTATTAGCATTTAGGCTATTGTTCTTCACAAGGACCACAGATGGGACACGTTCATTTTGTCGGCGAAAACGATGATAGCCAGTGACACCCCGAATTGAGGCTTTGCTCTTCTGCTTCGTCTATCATAGATCATTATAATCATGTATTGCGCAGCTGGTTACGTCGTGGCAATGCTTGATGCCGACTGGTGGCCCTGTCGTGACGCCGATATTTTTACCTAATCAAGGCCTCGGCTGATGGACGGATGGCTCCAAGAAGGCTTATAAATAAATGAAACAACGAGACTATGAAATGTGGTGCACTGCTGCATGTGCTGTGTACCAACATATATATATATTTATATATATAGAGACAGAGAGAGAAAAACTACAATCTGACGATACCGCTAACATAATAACATAACAGGTCATAGTAACTGGGCAGTCAACAATCGTTGACAGCCACTGCGCTGTCCGCTGTAGTGCCATGCCATAGTACTGCACGATTTGTAAGTACAAATCGATGCATTCTGCGTGATGAATTGCGGGTACTAGCTTAATTACGTCGGCTGGCTATAGGTAGAGCTGCCTGGAGAACTACGTTTCCCTGTACTTCTTTGTCGATAGTAATGCCGACAGGGCCACGTATTTACTGTCTGATGCTTGCTTTTCTTCTCTCTGACGTATCTCGTGTGTGTCTGCCAGGAGCAATACACAATAACGTAAAGTATGCATTGCGTGGACCCGTGCGCGCGCTTCCGTACCATGGGGCGCTAGCACAACAACTAAATGAACCATATGTATGTTATGATTTTCAACTGTAATGATCCAATGGCCATTCTACGATACAGCAGCTCTAGTCATTCAACAAAGCGATGATCGACGCAAATTATGCATATAAAATATATACTACTGAAAAATATTTTTCTTTGTCTATCCCGTAGACGCTACTTGGAGCAGTTTACTGCTTTTTATTTGTGAATGAATATTTGCTAGTTTTTTCCAAATTGAACTATTTTTCCTTGCTGAACCGCTGGATACCTGGGAAGGAATGGCTAGACGTAAATAGGTTTATAGATGTTTACGTGCAGCCAGCGCATAAATATGAGCTAAACTACTAGCTAAAAACTAAGGCCAAGTGCTAAAAATAACCGCGACCATAATGATGTTTGCTATTAAATTTTATCAGAACAACTGAAGATAGTGTAGAAGAAAGTTCTCCGTCCGTAACTAAAAAATCAACATTCAAACCGATATCGTAAAGAGAAGACAATATTTTTAGAGATATGGTACAACTAACTAGAACTACGCCATTGTCTTTTTATCGAAGATCAAACCGATGACGTTTTTCGATTTTTTTCTAAGTATTGCCGCGTCCGAAAGAGGGTAACAATTTGGCCAGTTTCCTAACCACTTCGAGATCGAGGAGTAACGTAAGACATATCCTATTCTATTCATGCACCAAACGTACCTAAAACCTGCTTATCCAACGATCGTAAACAAGTTAGAACACAAATAGACCTCGCTTCATAGGTAAGATATTTGAAAATTGTTAGAATATATTCCGAGCTTTGCGATTGGCAATAAAATCGGTAGGTTTAATTTAAGGCGGCACATTTGAAAATCGAGTAGAAGCGTATTGACCAAGTGTTGTTTCAAATTCGGCTATATCAGCTTTAGTTGGTAAAATCTGAGACGCCAACTTTTTTTTCGTTTAAGTCTAAGGGAAAGTAAATGAACCTCTCTGTGTGTTAAAATGTGCTTCTATTCTGCTATAATTCAGTATGGTGAATCGGTCGGTACACACGACTGTACATGGGACTGCACATATAGTATAATGCTCGTACACGTTAAGTCAACGCAGCTTGCCGGTATGCTGGAGATTGCCATTTATCCGCAGAAAATTTGATTTTTATTCACAGTAATCGATCCTTATCATCATTATTTATTATATATAGAGCAGTTTAATAATTAATTAAGTATATTTAAATACGAACTGCTTGCACTTACGTTGTTACACTTGTTACGAAGCACATTTAATTAAATGGTCAGGCATTTGTGCCAATGGGATATCATACGAATAAACAAAGTTAGGTTTTTATTTAAATTGTGGATTTTCAATACAGCCGACCAGCTCGTTCACGAAATCGTAAGAAAGTGAGCCCATACAATTGGCTTGAATGATGGTTTGTTAACTTAAAATTGTTATTGATTACGTGGTACGATCTAGTTCTACATTTGAGATCGAATTTATAGAGCAAAACATATGACCTAAGGGATCCTTTGAACGAATCACTATTTACGAGCTGATTATATACTGTTGTATCTAAGTAGGACCTTTAAAACGACAAAAAACCTACACAGCAGCACAATACTACCCTTTACGGAATCTTCAACATCCTTAAAAAACAGGCAAATTTAACTGGTGGATTAGTTAAATTACAAATATCGTTATGATAGAATACAATGTGATCACGTGTTGAAAACTATAATATGAGTCACTGAATGATAATTCTGACCCAACAATTACGGTAATTGAAGGAGTATCATTTATTCGGGTCGAGGACCGCCAAGGAGAACCTCCGATTCATGGCTTTCTAAATGTCTATAACGAAAGTTTTCTCTAATAGCGTCGTTACGGCTGACCCCAAAAAGGGCGAGTTTTTTTATAGATTAAAAAATCAATAGCACCTACTATAAAATATCCATTAAATTTTGTCGATTAAGCCTCAACGATAACATGTTTCGTAATAGATAGGTTCTATGCTTCGTCTCGTTACCGTGTTCTATTTCTCACTAAATTGGTTAATGAAGGCTAATTACATTCCAAATATTCGTCATTTATATCACGATGCTGGACCGTGTAACGGTCAAAGCAAGAAGTCTAGACGTGGAAATGGGTCATGATAAGGACTGTATTATTCTGATTGTTTTTTCATGCCTTTTAGCGTCCATCGAGCGAGTTGCACGAAAGACCCTATGGTTCCTCAGTAAAGGGCCCACGATCGTCACCGCATGCAAAGCCACAACGTTCGGCCAGGATGTCTTCATCATTCTTCAGCTTTCAGTCACTCAAACGAGGCCGTAGCTACAGCGATGACCATTCCTCGCTACCCGCTCCGGGCACTGCATCGCCGTACAGTACGATGCGTAGCACCAAATACATCCACGTGTAAGTGCCAGATAAGTCTCTTAGACAGAACAACTGTGTTCCCACAAAAAAAAACTCGATATCAATACAATACCCTTAGAATTTCTTATGGCATGAACGAACCTTATAAAGATGTTAACCCAGGTCGGTCGAGTTCTTGCTGTATAGGCCAAGCGAAAAGACCCTTGTATACAGTGTCGTGACTCGTCGTTCAGTAGGTCATAGGATGACTGTTTCGACCTGATACAGGTCGGTGCCAGTTCGTCCTGAGTCCATTCAAACATGAAACGAATATTCATACGCGGTTGGCACAGGCTCGACTGACAAGCGTATTTACATAAAGGCTACTAGTATATTGGATTTTTTTATTTGTTGTCCCAGAACTAATATGTTCCTTCAGTTGATGAATCTGTTTTATAGTATTATTTTTATAACACAAAATATATCGGCAGTATTTATGTACATTAACCTAATTTTTTTGTAAAACTGTGGTCTGTCAAATGACTGTCGACGAAATATCAAAACGCTTGTCTACATGACAAGGCAAGTCTCTTAGAGGGTTATAAACGAAATCTATTATCATCAATAAAACGTAAGCTAAATAGGCCTAACTGGGCCTGATCTGAAATCTCGGTCTCGCTAAACAACTAACTAAACACCAACTGAGCCTATCTATATATAGTGCATATAGGTACATACATAATATCGTAGAGCAAATACCTCTGGATCTTGCTAAAATCTTCCTGATAGGCATTGTTCCCACGGCTGACCGATTAAGGGGTCATCATCGTTGCTAGTGCTTCTTCTTTTTTTTTTTATCAGTGTTTATTCACCACGTTACTCATGCCTTGTCCTGTTGATGCCTAGTCCACCTACATATGGACTATGCTCACCGGAAGCATATTTTTGACATACTAACACTATAGACGTTTGTAAACAGGCGTAACAGTGTGACCAACATACATACGTATTTGTGTATGTTGCGTATGCAACCACATGAGTTCTTCTTGTGCCTTCGATTATTTATTTATCAAAGTCTCTCGAGCTGAAGCCGCTCACGTCACCGTCGGCAACTTCGAAAACAGCTAAACAGAATCGTGGCAAACAGCATAACATAGAAATCGCAAATATGAATGAAGACGGTCTATTCGTAAAACGTGGCACGTTCGCCGATCTGTGTACTCTAGCAGGCTTTAACGTTGCGAGCATTTTAATCCAGCTCGAAAAGCCTGAGCATCAGTAACGGGAACAAGAAAGCCGACGGCTGGAGACAGAGTTTAGCGTTAAGCGTCATCCGCATCGTATTCTACAACGATGTCAACGTAGACATGCTTTTCTTGGCTGATTGTTTATTAGACGACGAACGCAATGGAACGTATTTAATTATCATATCATTAGAATACGTTGGCACTGGTAGCTGGCTTTCTGTATTTGCTAAATGGTCGTGAAGCGGCTAAATGGCAAGGTCTTAAATGTATGGCTATGGCTTCCATGGTGAAAGGTTTCATCCAAAGCGACACGTGATGCGCCAACTGAAATATCAACAACGATTTCAATAGATTATTCTTCGGCACGATAATGAAGATTGTTTTGTATATCAGCACCAATATTCCCGCAGTAGCCAGTATTCATACTGGCGCAGTGAAGACCTTCTGAGACTTTAGTTATGTTTATCAGACATAAAAACTACATCTAGTGAATAGAAAGAAATTTTCAAATGGGTACGTTGCATATTGAAGCGCGGTAAATGAGGATGCTATTAACTGTCGACCGCTCACATCGTCCGTTACCGGCCGGAAGCATTTGCCATGGAAACGAATGTGTGATTAGAGAGAAAATTGTGAGACAGGGCACCTTTGATAGTTTATTAATCATCTCCTTCAAAGCAGGCTCATTGAGTATTTTTCGCTTCCTAAAGCAAGGATCCTACTCATTTTGTTCCTATGTTCCTATTAGAACGGTGCCGTTTTGGTATTTCAGGTCCAGTGTGACGTATTACTGTTTATTTGCCGGGCACGCTGTGTGTCCGATCTAGATAGAAGAGCGATTATAGAATACACAAATAGTCGCAATTATTTCTGCTGTCATTGAAGGGCCATATATGCATACACGAAGCCCGGCTTTTTGTTGATGGAAATGGCTAGAATTAATCGCTCTGTCTAGTATATATATGTAACGCCCGTAGCCAAGTAAGTAGAAAAGGTTGTTTGTATTATCATCATACTCTATAGCTAGAAAACGGCTGACCAAGAATTTCGGTAAACTTCAAATGACGTATCCACCTATGTTGCAGCAAAATTTACCAAAGAGACAAACGGTAGCTAAGATTTTTTGGCGTTCTAGCTCTAAGTCGGGCAAGGTTTGTTTTGCGTAAGTTTGTTAATAATGTTTTGCTATTCTATTAAGGGCTCGAGGGGGAAAATAGGCAATTGGACTTAATACAATATTCTCCATACGTCATCGCTCTAATAGCGGTTAAAAGCCGCTGTTTTTGTAGAGATCCAGAAACATATTAGCTGGTAGGCACTCCGTCAGCACAAGCTTAACGTTAATGGTTTTTGCCTCGTTTAAGTAAGTCAGTTTTTTTATTACGGTATCAGGCTAACTTGTGTCACCTACTGCTCAATTTGGTAAACGGCTGACTAAAACCAGTTTTGTGTATGAAACCCACGTCATCGTAGCGCCAAATGGAACGATATAATAGTTCAAAATTTCCATGTACCCAATACACGATGTTTTTACTGGCATAGTTACAGTATAAGTACGTCATTATTACCGTAAGAAAACTTTAGTGGTTGTACCCAACCGAAAACGACTGCCGCTCTACGTTCCGGCGTCGCGTGCTCTTAAACTTTTCTGGTGCTCTGAGTCGACCGCTGCGATAACCGTTGGGAAGGTGAGAGGATGTCAAGATTAGGGGTAATCGATTGGCTAATTTCTGTACGGCACAATATATTCTGTCTTGTGTCGGCGATAAACATCGCTGAAATTAGCTCACTTTGGTGCTGGCTTTTTTTTTTGATACTATCGATTGAATCGGCTAGAATGAGCTACTCTGCAATGATGTGTACATCATTCTTTCTACTTGAACGATTTTCTTTCTACTCGAAAAAAAAAAAAAAAAAGGTTAAAGAAATTGCATTTTGACCATTTGTGCTTCTCGACTTCGCATAGGAGAATCTCGAAAACGCATAGGAACATTGCTGCTACAACATTTACATCGAGTTCGTCAAGGGATGGTTAGCTAAAAAAAAAGATTTGCGACCAACGTAAACCAGTCAGTCAATGCTCATTGTGTTCCAATGATATTTGCAAAAGAAACAGGTCTGCTAGGATTATCGTGTATTTTCACGCAATTTATTACTACTGCGGTCAACATCTTTATCAGCTTCATTTTTAGATTGTTGAAAATATAGGCGGACCATACTTAACTCGAAGAGGTCTCGTTTTGATCAGTATCATTTATAGAGTCGCTTTATTGATAAACGTTACCTGCTGATATTTTGATATGCTTCTACGAACAACCCGTCATAATAATGGTAATAAAAAAGAGTAAACAGTCTTTTTATCATTCCGATTCTTATAGGATGGCCGTACCAGTCCGTAACAGCGCGGCAACAATGATAATAATTATAATATAAACGATGTAAGGTAAAAAGGTAATATAAAAGACACCTGAAATTTATCCTTAATGATAATAAAATAAACGATTTTTGCCAATGGAACATTATGTGATACACAGGATGAGCCTAAACACGGTACGATCACTTCACCGGCAATGATGTCTCCCAGTGTTGTAACGACAACACCCTTAAGGTTGACATGGGTCTAGGACAACGGTAACCGCAGAGTGCCCTACCGCGTAAGTGTTGTCCATAACGATGCCGGCCGGCCGGCCGGCCGGCCGACTGGTCCCGTTCCTAAACAACACTATTATCGTGATGAAAAGCGTAACAAGTCCTACTTGTTATAGCTCACCATTCAGACTGGTGAGGTATTTACATACATTTCAGGACCAGCTTTTTCGCGTCGCTAGTTTGCTACTAATCATTTGAATATATCTCTTTGTTTCTTCAGTTTTTGTGTATCTATTAGATCCCGTACACTTTCCGCACATCAAGTACTAATTTTTTCAACGCGTGATCAGTAAGCGCTGCCTCTGGCTGTATTGTCCTGCGGATCAGCAAACTATGGTCTGGTTGCCTATATAAGCTGGGTGAATCGCTTTGTGCGGCAGCTCCTCATTTAGGAAAATGCATCATATTGTGACCATTATAACGTTCCATTATGTATTTTAATTTTTTTTCAATGTGACTTATATAAGTCGCGGTCTGATAGAAGGCCTAACGGCGATACCAGGCGTAAAATTCAAAATAGAAGCTTATATATTTTACTAGCGTTATCGCAGCGGTAATTCTCAGACCCTAGCCAAACTTACGTTCGATTCGTCGTCACGTTCGTTCTCGCAATACTTTCAACCACCCATAGCACAGGTCACACACAAATACGCATTCTACTAGATAGGATACGTCTCAATTTATTCAAACGCTTCCACACAACATAAACGTGTTGGTGAGGTCGTGAACCTTCACAGTTTAGTTATCGGAAGGGTATCACAATGTGTGTAACTACTACGACCTGGTGACAATATTGTATGACAATGATAAAATTGAATCAAGACTTATGGCATAGGCCATTATGCAAAGTGCCTTAACGTTTTATAAACCTACGTGTACTTGCGTACAGATCGGATATAAGCACGCTGCACGAAATAAAACTCGCGAGCGTGAACGCAGCTTAATTGCGTTGATTTACGTCGGCCACGCAGTCTAAGGTCTTGTCAATTACTATCTCCCCGTAAATTCAGTTTACAGGATAATTATGTGCATGCTCAATACGATTATTCATGAGAAGGTAGAAAATATAGTTGAAAACTCGCAGTGAATTTCTGCTCCAGCCAGTTCCACATGCATTGCTCATGAGGATGTCCTATTTCAAGTTGAACTTATTGCGTAGGTACAATTTCTAGCGATTCTTTCAAAGTATTAACATGGTGTGGTGCAGCGCACGACCCTTCTTGAAAGAAGGCTCATATCGACGGCTTCTTCACTTTGGTCCGAGTTTCGTTGTCGTGCAAGCTTCGGACAAATTTGAAGTCAAGCAAAATACAGACAGAAAAGTATTAGATAGACCACTCTCCATCTATTAGCGTTTACAAATCAGTTTTTTTTATTTCAATTTCTAATAACCAAAATGAAGAATAATGGGCGTGGTAAGTTCTGTTTTTCTACGTTTGATGTGTACCTGTCAGCCTGAAACAACTAATTGTTAGCATTGCACCTGAAAAGTTAAAAGTGCAAACGTGGTTTTTGGAAGTTAAGATGGAAAATTTAAAGTATAGTACTTTGTTTTCGGCATCGAGTAGGTCCTAATGATGGCCCACTGAAGAATCATGGCGGCATAAATATATAAAATCTTACATATGCTATACATGGATTGAAGGCCAAATATCTGGGGAGCTTTTTACTGCGCATACGCTTACAACAGCTAAAACTCACTATGTGATGGCACACTTATAAAACAGCTAGAAAGAATTATTAGCATTAGCACTTTGAATCCTTCTAGAATAGAATAATTATTCTAAATATATGACTAATATTGATATTATTTCGAAATTATGCGCATTGTTTGAACGACGTCTAAAAATATGTCCTGTCGGAAAATCTTATCAATGTCATAATGATTCGAGATTGTGCTCTGTTGTTAGGTAGGACAGGTGCTTAGTTAGGTAAAACCGTTGCATTTGAACGCGCTTCAGTAGTCTAAATCAAGAAAAACAGCTGTGGCGCTTCCTAATGAAGTCGAGCAAACCTTCGTCAACTTCGAGGCGCGCAAATGACGCTGGCAAATGAAGTCGTCTTTTCTAAAGACTGCCTTGTCAGCATCTGTCACACATAGCAAACGTTCATTTCACTCTTGCCGTCTATTGTTTACATGTAAACAGGTTTTTATCTAGCGATGCGGTGGAGATCGTACAATGGAACATACAAGGATTACGTATTTTTTGCACGATTTAATTCTGGCACGCTGCTAATGCAGCAACCTAGGCAGGTTCCTTTGTGTCCCCTTCACTGTAGATACGTCGACGGAACGGTCACGTCGATCTCTTGTATGCTCGCATTTCTGTGACTGCAATTACTCTAAGATCTAACGCTCCAAACGGATACGCATTATCTTATCCTGACAAAGTTCTAATGACTGCGCCAACACTGGCCTAAGGTTCTTCTTAAGGCTTAAGGTACATTCTCCAGCAAAACTGGCTCCTCATTGAAAAAAAACACTGATTCTCGCAGTCTGAAATTGCAGTCTAAAAAATCTATCGTCGCCTGCAAAGGAAATTTAATTAGAGCGATCAATACCGATAGCCGACCAGCATTTCAGTAGCGCAAAAGTGTGTTTATAGTCCATTGCTATTTATTATGGCGCTAGCCGAAATCTGGAAACGCTAAAGAATAGTGTGACAAGGGATCAACAGTCTAACAATGGCGTGCCTTGGCCTTACAACCCCATATTCTGCAATAGAGGCAACGTCGGTCATAGCTATGGCTTCCAGAAACCTCTCGAACAATCGTGCCGTTAGTTAACAACTATTCATGGTTTCAGATTTTACCTCTACAAATCAGCTGCTTTAGAAGATCAGCTGCACAGAAAGTCGTGCTCTGCCCGTGCCACACAAACCCGTCAACAGCCACGGGACGTGGTAATGGCTGCTAAACCATCGATGACAGACGTGCAGTGAAAAAAAAAACCCGATGAATCATAACACATAGTCTTCCTTTACAAAATCGGGTTTCGTTCCGAAAAGCGTCGAGCGACCTTCAGTTCTTCAGCAAGAAAACTAATTTGCCTGCTGCGATACTGAGCATCAGTAGTAAATCTAGTACGCGCAGCGTTCTCGGCCGACTGCTCTAATAAAAGGAGCTCAACTCCGATCTTTTGGACAGGTCTGCCAATTTCAAATGCGCTTTTCTGAAGGAATCTATTTGCTTATGGAATGACTGTCGCCACTGGAACAAGGCATGTAAAGAGAGTATGCCACAAGGATTGTGAGTTGCCCTTTTGTTCAATTGGTCCTTGTAGGACATTGCCAGTCCTATAGAAGGCACCCATACTTCTGGTCTACGATATAATTGTTTTGAATTTTACGTTCGAAATGGCATTGACGAAACCGCGATAGGAAACTCCTGTGCTTTATTGTAGTAATACATATGAACATCTTCATCCAAAAAGAAAGGATTATGTTTCTGCCGTAAGCACGAGTAACTTTTAATTGTTATTTGGTGCCTATAATGGCCTGAGCTTTATTAACTGATTAGGCTGCGATGCGCAATTTGCAAAAACGATGACACATCCAAGGGCCGTTTTTAAAAAATATCTGGCTGCCACTACAAATTTTGCAAAGCTCGTTACAATCGATGCGGTCTTTGATGCTATCACGCAGGACGCCGTTTTTATGTTGAGTCACAGCCTGTCAGCTTTGCTTTAACATAGTCTGGTTAGTAATTTGGTTCTTAACAGGCCCTTTCGGCAAATCGTATACAACCAATTTACATAGGGTGAGCCACAGTTCATGCGACTATTGTCCAATTAATGCTTCGATCTAACATAGCCAAACACGCATCCTTTTTTAAAATTTGAAGCTGTACATTATTATTTAAGAATGTTTTTACCAGCATTACTAAATCGAAATTCCGTCTCATTCCGCTATGCGTAGATCAGCGTAGTAGATCGTTTTGCTGTTTTTATCTAAACAGGATAAATTCTATTGGCCCAAGCATGATTAACACATCGTTAAGAAAATAGCCAGCCAACCCGCCCGCCTTTGGGGGTTTAGGTACTACTTTTAGCTGCTATAAGCGCGTAATCACTCGTAAATTATTGGTCAGGTGTGCGCCTGTGTCACGCAGAAATAATGAGAATTCTATAATAAATGTTTCGTCATTCTTCTCTGCGATGTTTTGTTTAATATATTGTTTTTATGCAGGAAACCTCTAAACTTTTCATATAATCGCGTCCAAGAGAGAGAAACGATAAAGAACGTCATCAGAGTGACGTAAAACGACGGTGGATCGACAAACGCTAGAGGTAACTGAGAGGTAGATTATTTCCGAGAGGGAAACTATTAAGCTATTGGCCCAAATAATAGTTATTCCTGCATAAGACATTCACATTTACGATCATCGTCGGGCCGTTTACCCATTCATTTGCGAAAGTTAAAGTTGAATATCGGGTTTGACCTGAAAGTCCCGTGTTTCTACGATTCTCAGTTAAACCTCTTATTATTAGTTTAAGTTTTGTGATTGTACGAGAAGGAGCAGTCTTACATAACTGTACATAGATAAGCTCGTTGTAGCGAAATTTTCTACGTATGTCTAACATATGCAGTTCAATGAAATTGGCTATAGTAAAAAATGCTTTAGCTATTTTTGTGTTAACCAACAATTCGACAATATCGGCCAATTTTTTTATAGAAAAGCCATATTGGTTCGTAACATGGTGTCCTTTACGCCAAGGTATCTGAAATTCTGCCTCATCAATTACGATGCGCTTAGTGCAGCCGTGTATTGAAACCTATACGAGACAAGTGGGCACGGCCCAATTATAACTATACACATACCTTGCTACCGCATTAAAACCGAAGCTACGCTAGATAGTTTGCGCGTACTACAAGTTGAAGTAGGGGCGCGTCTGGGATCGTCCACCTTCCCCTGTAACGTGTGCCGCTGTAGAAAAAAGGATGCCCGTTCCAATTCGCACTTTGCCGGTTCACCAACAAAAGGACAATTCCCGGTCAAAAGTTTCCCGGCTTAACCTGTCATGATTCGCAGTAGAAGTTGTTTTTTCAGGGCTAAATTGCATCGCAGGCACCTTTTTCTTTGTCACCAAAAATAGGGCGGCCTTAAACCGGGACAAAAACTGGCGAGAAGTACTGTCAGACCGGTCGACTGCATTCAATTTACAAAGTCTAAGAAACTTTCTGGGGAAGAAACAAGCCGAGCCACAGTCACCATTGCCAGCCCGATTTGGCCTTGAAACGAGCGACGAGGATCCTCCAAAATTTCTAGCGCTGGCAGAGACGCGTTAAGCCACATTGCTACATGTAATGTGAACCGAGAAAGATCTTCTTGGTCAAAGCAAATTTAAACACTAACATTAATTTCAATAACAATTTAATCGTTGTTGAATTGTTCGGTCAGTCTTGTTTCATGTCGATTATCATCTTCTTGAAAAAAACGCATGTTTATTAAGAGCTCAGGCAGTTAAACAAAAGTTGTAACATTAAGTGTGTCTTTTAATGAAGTCCCTCGAAGATTCAACTAAACTGACTAGCATTGAAAGTAGCTGTTGTGAAGACCGAATGTTTACGGTGATTTGTAGTAATAGCGAAGAACAGTTTACAAAATCTGATATTGTGAAAGGTACATATTATATTTTAGCTTTTGAGAAACGCTATAAGAAACTTCTGACGAAAAAGTATTTTCTTATATCTGCTTGAGCGGAAGCAAAATCTATATACGTATATCCAAAGGATAAAAGCTCGTTTTTTAAATTAAATTTTTAAAATTTTAGGAAAATGCTCGAAACGGTATAGGCCTTTGGCGCATGAAACCTGATTTTCTTCGTAAAGCCATATTTGCATGTGACCCGGCTTTAGCAAGCCAGCGTTCGGACTAAATAAGCCTTCGGCATTTAGGCCAAGCGGAGAAAACTTTGTAGATATGACGGAAGGCAGACCCAACATTTACGCGTCTCTCAAGTGTATGGTACAATCGTACTAGTTATACATGTAGATCGAACACTGCGACTCTACTGAATTTTCTATCTGATTCTTATTATCTTAGTAAATGTTCAATAAGCGATTGTCGTAGCGCCTTGCTTAAAGCCTCTATCGTTTTATTCTCATATTAACACAGATAGTAAAACTAGCCAATTTTAGCCAAAGCATAGCAATAACGCTTAACATCTAAGGATCATAGTTCGATAAAGACGCCATGTGCAAGTAATAACAGTCACCTTGATCGGTGACAAGGCCACAAAGTGAGCCTTGAACCTTCTATTTGCCAGTGTTCAACAGGTATTATTGCGTAGCAATCATCCAGTGATGGAGTGCTGCATTCATAGACGATAAAAATCCGCCAAGGCGTTAGTATCCTGTGAATATAATAGCGATTTGTACGAGATATCGGCTGTGGCCGTTTTAATCAACATAGGAACGCTAGTACGCTACTGAAACATGTCTACAACACGAAAGTACAAAGAAATCTGAACTATGATTTCACAAAACTAATAGTATCTAGCTTTTTAACCGTATCTCCGCTCACTGTACGGACACAGAACAGAGTTCCCTGTTCAATTGAACGTGGAGGTTTAAGCGGTTGGCTCATATAAAACTTGGATCAAATGAGCGCCATACGGTTTAGTATTATTTATCTTATAATATTTTTCGCCATTTACAAGTTTGAATTGCCCCCATGTCCGCTTTGCTCCACAAAGCGGATACTTTCGATAAGTCCATTCTGGGATGAGCTTCAAGGCATGTGTCATAGCTTTAAATAACAAGAAACTAGAGCATGGATACTAATTATTGTTAGCGAACGAAATCGGCGCAAGATACGATTCCGTTCAAAATGAACAAAGAATGGACGATACGAGAGGTTGAACATTACTTTAACATAGATCTGCTTTACAGCAGAGATGTGGATATCAGATAGATAGCGTTTATATGTCCGCTAACGAATTTCGTTCGTTCGTATGGTCGACTATTGCTATAAACCAAAGAGACTAGGTGGAACTAATAACGGAGAAGGATATGTAAGTATCCAGTGGAAGCAAGAAAAATGGCCAGATTGTCTGGGGATTTCTTAAAGGCCTGCTCTGTATTGTTCTAACAGAGAAGCAATGCAAATAATAATAGCCAGCGCTACTTGCTCAGCTACGAGCGGCGATGACGGCACCGATTTAAGAGAGTCACTTCCATCATAATGTGTCTCTAGTCGAATTCCCCGCTGCATGACTGTACCTGTCTGCATGCGTAGTATCACGGTGTTCTGATTTGCGGCACCTGCTCCAGTTATAGCTATTGTTTTTTCAGCTGCTATTCGTTGATACCGCTGTTATTTCTATTCTTATTTATGCTTACCACTGCTGAAAAGTTCTGCAGCATGTCTATACTATCTGAGTAGAGATGGACATCTCTTGAAAGACCGCTGTGATCATTCCTTGAGATCCAAGTAAACCGGCGAGAACACGAAACAGTTGACGAGTTACGCTGGGGGCTATACAAGCGCACTACAGAACATATCTTCATACACATATATACGTTTTTGGCAAAGCACGAAGGACGGGTAGGAGTAGAAGTGGAAGTAGCCGGTGCTTGGGGCTGGCTTCGAGTTTCTTATTAATCATGTACGGTCGAAAATGGTCGATCGCCAGCATCATATGCTTTTTTCGTTATTATTATTTCTATTATTTTGCGCTTTATCGGTATGTTTTGCTTCTTCGCCGTCCTACGCTTCTAGATTGCTGGGGCATCACAGCAGGCAGCCAAGCCGACATAATGGAATCATCGTGGATTCTGCTGCCGTCTTTACGATGCTGTTTCAATCTCCAAGCGTCTTCGGGTCAGGGGTTTTTCTTTCGTATAACGGGCAAATGTTCGGATACGCTGATGACCATAGACAAAGAAACGAGCGGCCATAACAGATGTGATCCCAAGGGAATAATAAAAATAATGATAGCAAGCAGACAGAACTTTGTAGAGAATTGCCGCGACAGCATCGCTACATCCCTACAAGAGAGACGCCCTATACCAGTGATAGTTGGCTACACGACGACGAGCGGCTCAACTGTCCGATCGACCCGCGGGCGTCACGTCAATCAACCTGTGACCACCACCTATGCGGCAGCAGCGACGGAGGCATCATACGGTACTTACTGAGTGGCAACATTGGTCTTCGGGCGGTGGCTATACATGCACGTGTACACATACTTACTGTACATACATGTCAAAAGAAGGTATCTCATTGCAGTCAATAGCTGCAGCCGTAGTTAAGGAAAAATGCAAGCGGTTGAGTAAGCCCAGGAGCAGTGGAAGAACTAAGAAGGTGCCGAAGCGACAGCGGGGCTGAAAAAAGAGCGGAAAAAAGAATGGAACAGAAACAAATAATCGGATCGATCGATCGATCGATCGGTCGCTTCACTAGATGGATATGCAACGACGACACAGGACGAATGAAGCTGATAAAAAGGCGATCGCCATTTTGTGAGGTCTGCGACGCCGGAGACGATACTGTTTATGGTAATACGAATAATGATGGGCATCGTCAATGATTCAGAGACAGCGGGCATCTCTCTCATAACACCTAAGTCGAACAAAAGCATATCTGATATCGCCAACATCCTGCATCGTCTGATCGTTGGTGAGGTTGTTTCTTACGTGTGGTCTTTAAACTATTAGGCGTCACTTCAGACAGGCCTTATTGGATTGAACTGACGTTTCTTCAATAGACTTATTAAATGCGACGGTAACCATTTAGCAATGCCGAACTTCCAACAAACAATGGCGACATGCTTAGCACGGCAATGTATGCAAAAAGATACACGTCAACTACTCAGGCTATACCGGTTGCTAAGGTTTTGTATGAGCCCGCGTAGCTCTGTAATGCGAGAATGTCTTCGACGACTATCGCCTGCGCTATACTATGAGTTTTAAAACTGTATATCTATACTATGTTTATGTTAGTTCAGTATCAGCCGTACAAGATAGTGATGTTTGTTTTCCATCGTTGACGTTCATCAATGACGTCAAAGAGCGTGTTCGTCCGATTTTGAAAACCTTCATCCATTTTCAATCACCAATATCTGAACTGAATTCGACTTTACTATTCGGTGGATTTGGAATAATAATACGCTAACAAACGAAACTATCAGCAAAAAAATTAGATTTAGATAGATAGGGATATTCCTCTTCTCCGGTCGTATACAGTGCGCGCATAAGTAATAATATGTTACGATCCGTGTCCATCACTGCGAAAAACTCAAAGAAAAAGGAGTAACTTTGTGACCGTTTAGATCATATACGAAAACGTCGTCATGTGCTAAAAATAGCAGTAGTCGTTATAGTCAGCCTATATCACTATTTCTCACGAGTATTGGTTGAATGGCGCCACTATACATACGGCACCCCTTTGATTATTATTCGAACGGTGGCTGTTGGCCCATTTCTTTCAATCTGTCAAATCAGGTGGGCTTAGACCAAAAGGAAAATAAGCCAGTTATAGTAGTCTAGTCTTGAGCGAAAGCGAACATAAAACAAAAGTGGACGCCGCAGACGCCTTGCCGATCAGAACCGCATGAGACGTTTGAATAACGGCTGAATCACCCACTGAATCGATAAGATTCGACCTAACTTTAGAAGTCTGACTTCAGAAGGCTACCTAGATACACAATGGTCTACGTTTAGTTGCTCATCATGGATTCGTTTAACTTACATTACTCATCGGTATCCAATATTCGCATAGTTACGATGTGTCATAGGTGATAAAGCAAAGCCTTAAAAAAGAATGAGACCGCTCTGTCTGTCAGTGAAAGCTGAACGTCTGTGGATTGTACACATAGGGGGTAGTAATATCTGGTCTATGAATTGTATATTAACGCGCGGTGTTAACACCGCTGCCGCGAGCTGATATAGCTAGAACTGGTAAAAGATGCTTCCTTAAACCCACTATTCCTCCTATGGAGAAGGTGAGTTCATCCGAAATCTTTTTCGTAGGGATAAGACGAGCGGGGCACAAAGTGGAGAGGGATGAATGCGATGACAATGATGCCAATGGTTTTGCAAGATACAGCCCACTTTCATTGTCATTCATTGACAATATACGAACAGTTTTCGAAGTTACAAAAGAGGCCGACGTGGCCTGCTACTACCCCCGTGCTTGTGTGGCTAGCTCCGTCGTTATGATTTTGGTCCGGCTTAGCTTAGTTTGAATTTGGAGGCATTGGCACCACTTTCATTCTCACAGCGGCAGCAGTCACTTAGCCCTATGGTGAAGCTGCCGGGCTCTGCTGCACACAGCAGTGACAAGCAGAGTGGGCAAACGAGCAGACAGACAAAAAGCAAAAAAATGATATTGCAATTAGGTGGTTGTCCAACACCCGGAGGAGCAGTATCCACTCACTCAATGGATTGTTTAAATGAGGAGTAACGATATGAATGAGATCTAACAAGCGGCGGGGGCGAGGCCAAAGCCTTTCTTCTTATCTGCTGGTGCTTTTTTCACCGTCAGCCTCTTCTTTGAGCGAGAAAGAAAAAGAAGGAAGGGATGAGTGAGTGATACGCCAACTACCATTGACGGTAATGATGCAAGCTTTGGCGTTTGGGCACGTTTAGATGCGTCGCCGGTTCGCCAATGACACCAATGCGGCTCCATTGCAGTTAGAGGGCCTGTATGCATGTGCATCCCTGCGCAGCAGTGAGGATGGCGATGACGACGCCAATGATCCTTCCACATTAGATGACACTGATAAATAAATAATCGTATAGAAGAAGAAGAAAATGGAAAAATCACTGAGGACTGAACAGCGGCGTTAGTGAGTGAAAAGAGTGGCGTAGCGACATCGCCCTCTGTTCGTTGTGGTTTAGCGCGAAAGAACGAGAACGCGATTATTCTTAGCCGGAGGACTGATGGTTAATAAAAGTAATCGCGGGTCAAAAAAGCAGGGGGAACGGTAACTATGGTAACGCTTCAAATTTATCCACAACAAATCGAATGCGGGTGTAGGGAATCACCGTTACGTATTCAAAAATAGCCGACCAATCGTTCGACTACTGAATATATTTATCAGTTCGCTTTACATTTTCTAGGGAATACAGAAATGTAGGCCAGAAACGCAACAAATGCAGTGGATGGTTGTCACTATAGGTACGCGATAGTTGTTCAGATCGAAGTATACAAATTGTATTGTAAAGCTGTACTTGTTTCCACGAAATATTCCAGTTTCGCAAAGAATCGAATTATATTGATCATCCTTTTATCACAATCCGCTCGCTAGACAAAACCTTGTTATTGGGTCCGGATGTTCCACAAGCGTATTACTACTATAAGCTTAAGTATCCATGAAACGGCTTTGGTTACTGGGAATGGGCTCGAATAGACCTCACCTAAACTCTTTCGCATCGTTTATTACATTTTAATGACTGGCTTTACGTTAGCTCGCTATCAATGGCTCGCTACAGGTAACCTATTATAGTCACTTTGATACTACTATCGAAGACAACTTTTACCCGTCATAATCTTCAGTAAAATATCTATATATATGTTCGTTGACGGTGTCTGTCTGCTTAACAAAGGGACCCGCTCTGGAGGGATCCGAATCGTCTATTAGACGCGGGTCGGAGCTGGTTCGATCCACGTAAACCGTCTATTAGGCGACGGTGTCGATCAGTCATCTGAAACATCTGGGCGCAGAGTCAACACGAAGCCGGTCTTGATCATAAGCCGAAGCTGACGTGTCGAACCGAAAGGAAGAAACCAATCTAGGCTATCACTGAAACCAATATCAATGATCCCAGTCAAATAATACAACCTGTTTTGTGCTATATTCTTACCTGCCATCTAGCTGGTTCTGCATTCACAAAAATCTGTGATATTGAATAGTATTAATTCAAGTTCTTCCCTTCACTAAATATTATAATGATGATACATCTACCGAGCTAAGTCAACTTGCGAAGCAACGCAATGTTATTAAACGGACTTCATATATCTCTTTGAGTAGCTCCGTAGCTAACCATTACTCTTTGCGGTAATAAGGATCCCAAGGGCTGTTCACCAACGTGGGAGCTGTGTCAGGGACTGCCACCCAGCTAAAGGGCGTCGGAAGTTCAGAGTTCATAGGGCTCCTTTTCCGTTTCTTGGCCATAGACGTCATTATTACTTCAGCACAGCTGGGCGATTGCCCAGCTGATTGTCTGGTTGTCGCGAATAGTCTACCTAATACATACATTGAGTGTTTAATATAGCGCGTTGTTTAACTCTGCACCCGCGTGCGGTTATTTGACGTTTTCATGATCGTACCGGGACACTGAGACAGTAAAGTTAAGCCAGGTTGGTATAGGCCATGGCGTATATAAATACACTATTAATATGGCTTCTGAAATGAAATTATGACCTTCCACGCAATTTTCGTTATTACATTGTAATAGTGCGTGAAGTCGGCGAACGGCGTAGCCGTAAAATAAGAGATGTGTCTAAGAGAGTAGCGTTCAAGTACGGCGCGCTATTTTTTCGCCGATAGTAAGGGCTGAGTAATAGCTGACTATATTCCAGTAGTGTCAAAGTAAAGGAACACGCCGTTCTTAAATTTGTTTATGTAGAATAATAAATGTTAGACCAATCAAAAGGCAAGTCAATAAACAGCTTTCCTCAAAAAAGCTGCCTAATCGTATGTCCTTTACGGGCGAAGTTCTCTGCAATGAAATCAGCTCTGTTTTCACTCTGTTTTTTTTATCGCCAAAGCGTCACAGAAAATATTGCATGACGTATTGGTCTCTCGTATTTTCGACGTAATGTGTGAAATTACTTCATGAATTTTTTTTTTAAAAAGTGCACCTGAGTGAAAACGTCATAGCTAGTGATTGATTGCCTTCTAGTAGTATGGTACGAATATGACTGTCTGCAGGTTCCCGCTGGCACGTTTACAATCTGCCTCCGCCTCTAGACGAATCTGTTTCGGATTATTTTTGGAAGCGCTGTAACGTAAGACGTTTCCGTTGATTTGTCAGGACTTAAAGCTATTTAGTTGACAATATATTTTGAGCTTTTTACGTTCTGAATAATTCAAATAAACTTTAAGACAAATACATATCTGAACACTTCCCAGCATGTAGCAACAGACGGTAGAGCAGCTACCTGCCCGGTTTGTAAGAGCCAGCATCAAAGGAGTCCAAAATACTAGAGATTCGTTGCGTAAAAAATACATTTTTATTCATGTACTCAATAGCACGGAATGCAGTCGCAGCAGTAGACTCGACGGTACAGATTAAACAGCATATAATGATTTGCCGCTTGTTTGAACTATAGTGGCTCTTTAGCGTACTGAAAATAACAATAAACCACGGTTTCATATTCGACGATTCGACAGGTGTATGCTCAACATTGTTGCAGATCAGTTAACTGAGAACATCTATTATTCCCATTATGATTATTGCGGGCATATCTATTTAAACGTTTTTCAAGCATAGAACACCTATTTATTTGCTTATTACTAATCGTTCACGAATGTATCTATTCAAATAACATTATATACAGCTTCGAATAACAATAACAGTGATAACAATTAAATCGGTTTTCAATCAGATAAACCGAAACAATTTCAATAAAAATAAACTATATAATAAGACATGTCGCATTCCAGCGGCATTAGCTTACTGTAGCCGAATTTCAATGGATCCGAATGTCATAGTTCGTGCTAATCTCTCGTATTAATCGGCACGTTCTGTTGTGCCGTCCAACAGCACTGAGAAACTAGATTGTTCTATCTAAGTAAGTCTGAACATTTTCTGGTGATTTCGGTTTGTTTCTATATCAAAATGAGAGATGGAAAGCACCGATTCGTGGAAATAAACGTCCACAACATCAAACTGCTGAAATCTTTCATATTTCCTAGCATGCAATTACTGTCGCTGCGACAAATCTAAGGAAAGGCTTGCGCTGTTGTCACGTAAAATTGGTATGAAAACTGATGAAAGTATACGATGAAGCCGGAGGACCGTATGACCATGGACGGATTCCAAAAAATAGGGTTGTTTTTTATAGCATCTGCCAGGGCAGATTAAAAAAACGTGTCGGAAATTATACTTCGCTGCCGACTCAAAGACTAGATTTAAGAGGAATAGATCCGCCAAGGAATTTTGGTTCAGTGCTCGAATGAAACAAACCTTTGTTTTGTTGGGTAAACCATATTGTATAGCTGAGAACCGAAGAAAAATGGACTCATGGATGAGAATCAATTTGAGACTCTCTAGAAAAAGCGTCCCTTTAAAAATTCAGATGTACTGATAAACGATTTTCCGGAAGTTTTGCTGAAAATCAAACATCCATCAAAGGTTTTGATGCACGATCGGGCGCCCTATCATAGAACTTGGACCGTCGTTATGCTACTCGGTGCCAATGAGGCTCAAGCGCTAACATGGCCTGCTAATTTAGTAGACCTTAATCCCGCAAAAAACGTCTGGAAAATAAACTACTGGTTCAGTAAAGATGGGAAATAGCAGGCATTCCAGATCCCCGTGAAGAAATCACTAATGTGAGGTAACAGGATCCACCCATAATTGAAACAGCGAAAAACTGCATCAGAGGCATGCCACAAGGTGCGGCGGCAGTTGTCAGGGCAACAAGCGATTCTACAAAGATTGATACCAGCCACGATCTCACATTGGTTGGCAGCGGTTTGGAAATGTTTGTTTCCGATTCTTTATCGGCATATAGTGGAGTACCAGTGTAAAGTAGAACAGCAGCGCTTTCACAAGCTAGAAACAGTTTAAAAATATTCTGCTTGGTGTTGTGCAATCGGCCCTGAATTTTGGAGCTATTTGACTGAGTTTGAGTCTAACGCGTAGGTACATTAACTATTCTTATTATATGTTTAGGAGACCGATTATACGTATATATGATTACAAGTTGGAATATATATGCAGTTTCATAGACGAAAAATTTCAGAACAACAACAACAACAACAAGTCATGAATTTAGCTGTTTATTAATTTAGTCAGTTTAATAAATAAGGTCTTATATTCTAGATAGATTTATGAATCTTCAAGAAAACCTAAAATGTATAGACAACCACAAATGCACATTGGACTAAATTTTCGATGTAATGTAGTTGATCGCCTAAAAGCACAAATCGCAAGTAAAAAAAATAATTCCCTGCATACACTGATGAAGCAACGACACAACATATGCCACCTAATTATAACATCGCGGCGAAGGACAAGTACGATGTGAAACAAATGTTAATAATGTATTTAGTTACATATATATTTTTTTTACAAGTTTACAAAACTATTTGTCCACCAAAAACCGACTCGAACTACGAGCTTCACTAACACGTCAGCCGACGACCAGCTTACATCAGAATGTCCTAGGTCTAAAACCTCGGCTGACGTGATATGTCGACTCGGTTCCCGAGGCGTTATAGGGTAAGTTCCTTTGGCTGACTTGATCCACAAAAATCTCTGAAACAAAAGGGTTGGCATGACAATAATGTGTCACACCACGTTACTCCGTTTAGCAAAGTATGAACGTAGGCTGAAAAAGGAGCAGATTTAATAAGGGCTACGGTAACGAAAGTTACATGTACAAAAATGTGAAATATATGTAGGTAAGTAGAAATCAATAATTTTGTAGCAACAAAAGTAAATTCAATTACATTAAGGAATAGAGTAGTGCTCTAGTAATACTGCAACGTTACGACAAATCTCATCTGAACAGTATATGTTATGATACGTATAAAAGTGTCAATTTATGTTAGAGAAATTCTACATGTTTATTGTTTTCTCATCAGCCTCGTCCAATTATTCGACAGTCGTAAGTTAAACAGCTGCACCTTATATCTAGACAGGTTAATTTACCTAGCGATGCTAGTACTGTTGTGGATACTGATGCGAGTACTACAGCGAATCATGTCCCAGCTTTATCGCATTGACTCTCAACAAATTCATTATTGGGAAACCAACGGTCTTAATAGCGGTTTCGTCATTAAGCCAAACGTTATTTAGAAGGCATTATGCGTACCAACTATTGTTTACCGGATGGCTTTTTTCTTCGCCTTAGTATTGATGGCACCTTTTTCGGACTAACATTCGTCGTCCTAGTGGAACCCACTTTTCGGGCGGAATCGATGTGGGTTTCTATCTGTGATGAAGGCACATCGATGTGAACGACATCAGTTGCTTGTGTGGTGATATTCACTTGTGCTAGATTACCCGACACTCCATCATTACATAGCGTGACCACCCCAGCCTTAACTAACTCCTCGAGATCACGTTCCACACTTAGGACTCGCACGGGATGGCCAGATTCATCCGTTATTTCTGAGATGATTTGGGGTTCCTCTTCGTCATCTTCAAGAATCATCTTCGCTGCAATCGCTACAATATCTTCCTTTGGTGGGGATGGTGGTGTAGTACCGATTAAAACTGTTGGTTCCAACTGCACATGCGGTTGAGGAGTTTGTCGTATTTCTAAGTGATCTCCGTTTCGGTAATCGCAGTGCAGACAGCTGAGAATCTTATTATCGGGTCCACGGTGCGTACGGGTAACGACGTGCTGACACTTCGGACATCGCATATCATAGAAATCAAACTGTCGAAGATGCAAGCTAATATCAGCAGCTTCTTTCGATCGAAAGGGACACAATCCGCACATGAGCCACGATCCTCGCTTCTTGATTGCGTACACGCCTGGCGTCGCTGCGACATGCAGACGATTAGGTTCAGGCCGGCATTCAATTAACCTTTTGGCTGTAAGGATTTTTGGTGTGGGCGTATCGCGTTCCTCGGCAGCAGTTGAGCCGTGGTCTGATACTGCCTCGATGACAATCTCTGCCTCCTTTTCAGGTTTCCGCCTCCTCTTGTTCAGAACTTGTCCATGAAGTTGCACTTTCAATGAGCCTATGTTTGCCCTTTGTTTAGTTTTTGGTGACTGTTTTTCCTTGCTGCGTCTCACACGCTTTTCGACGTCGGGACTTTTTTTAGGACTAGCCTTGAGCCTTTTTAAAGAAGGTGAATGCTCGGAACTGCGCCTAGTGGCCATTCTTTTACGTTTCAGAGACCGCTTCTTTCCTGACCTACGTCGGATAGCTTTCCGAAGCTCCTTTGGTAGCTCTTCAGGGGCAACTTCGTCAAGTATTATATCAGGATCGTGTTCTGCTAAAGCCTCTTCAACTTGCTGTTCTTGCATAAGATATTCAACAGGTGTTTCTAAAAGTTTATTCTTCTTTTGACCGCGTCTTTCCCGGCGTCTCTCTCGCGCCTCCTTGCGCTTAAGTTGTTTGCCTTCTTCAGCCTGCTGTTCAATTGATGCGGCAGCCATCTGCAATGCATCCTCGAGAGACTCCATTGAACGCGATGCTCCCGGATTGTTCTCATTGGCCTTCTGTATGAGGAACTGGGCCTCTTGGATGTCCACTGGAATTTCAGTAGCATGTTCAACATGTTTGTCACGGTCCGTTTCCTTACCTAAAGGCATCTGGCTTATAATATCATTGAATGATATAGCGGTTTCCTCACTTACGGGGGCCATATTTTTCGGTTCTGTGCACTGTTGAGGCTCGCCGATGCTACTCTGTTGTATTCCTTTGGATTCACTACTTAGTTCATTTGCATCAGATGGACAATTAGGGTTGACAGTACTCTTTTCGACAAATTCCTCATTGACTTTATTTTGTGGTTGTTTCGATTCACTAAAGTCACAAGTCGTTTTTTCAGCAGCTGCCGCACTGTCTTCACTGGAATTATTTTCGGCTTCTTGGGTTGAGAGTAGCGACCTTTTTTCCATATCTTTCTGATACTTTAAAGATGCAACCTCTTCTGTATTTTCAATTTCGGCCTCGTTATGCGCATATTTCCCCGAGTCCTGTATCTCTTCTTGACACTTTTGTTTCAGTTTGTTATTTACCACTGGAGTTATCTCCGCAGACTCCTCTTGATCTTCAACGATTTCAATGACCTCGTCTATAATATAAGCACACAAACACCAATTAATTTCAGGACGATTAACAAGTGTTGTTTTGGTAGATAGTATAAATACGTCGATTGAGCTTATTTCTTTTCTACTTTCTACGGTTGCGCGTGTACAAGTGGCGATTAATTATAGTCTACATACAGGTGGTTTTTAGGCACTTCTTTATTGTCGCGCAAGTTTGTCCTACCAACTACCAGAAATATTGGAACGACACCGGAGGCGACTGCCTTGCCTGAAAGGAGATACTCCATTAATTTCAAGCTGTTCACTCATGGCAAAACGAACTTTCATTTAGAATAATCATGCCACTGATAATGCCAAATTACGTAACAACTAATCTCCCTAGTGGTAGTAAATACAAACGACCGCCAAGGAGTAACAAACAGTTTTTTTTTTTTTATTATACTTCCAAAACTATTGTATTTACATAAGTTTCTCGTATGAATGTATACAACGCGGCTCTCGAAAGCATCTTACAACAACATATAGGGGCTATTGTTAGTGCCACAACGAATCTATATCGTAATATTCCGTATGTAATTCTCGAAGAGGGGTCTAATCTTGTTTGTATCTTCAATTGGATTCTGTTTTACGTAGTTGATAAATTGTCTCCGTAATCTCGATAGTTCAGGCAAGGTCACTCGACGGATACCAAACTCAATTGGATTTTTTAACACCTCCTCTATGATTTCCTGTGTCAGCCTATCGAGATCATACAGGAAGTTCGTTGATAATACCGGATCCTGAAAATAATTTACACGTTGCGATAAATAGGATGAAATAGCCGTACAAACTGCAGTCGCAACAATATTCTTGAAATTTTCAATTTTCAGTTTTAGACTCGAGTCATCATAAAGAATGTATAAACCTCTCGACAGTTCGCCTGCCCTCAGGGCTTTCATTGTTACAGCAACTTAGCAACGTTTGTTCAAATAGAAACGCAAATATGCCACGATAGCAATGCGGTGTACAAGAGAAATAAGAATTGCCCTAGCTTACTCACTGATTGGGTAGCCTGATTTGGTGTCGGGGCCTTCCTTTGAAATAAGGCAGCGTCGACATCCTGAAACAGGATCTCGTTGCCTTCATGGATCGTTACTAGTGGAGAATCCCAACGGTTTTTTGAATCAGGCTCTTCGTACCTATAGAAATAAAGGAAAGCCTTAGCTCAACTATCAAAGATACCTATCACTAAGTTACTAAGAGCTTTGTTATAGATAACACTTTATTTGGAAAACACGTCGAAAATTAAATTAGCGAAGTTATTTAAATAAATTAATAAGCAGCTGTTATTGTAATGCACTAAACACATTTACCATATGAGAAAAATGGATCTGGCTTTTGTACTTCAAATGTTTATTAGGCCTGTGTGCAATAAATGGCGATTTTCTACAATATGCGAAAACCCTTGATTCTTATACTAAATCGGCGAACCATAAAGATAACACTTGATCGCCGAGTCATTTACGTGGAGCATTACGATCAAAGCAAAAATAACATGAGAACCAAACCATATAGCAGCAGCCGAACCTGAGAATTAGTGCATCGAATATCTCTCTCGAGTATCTATCCTCCTCCGGCCTTGAACAATTCCACTTCCACGCGACGTCGACATTCACAGGGAGATATAAAGTGCACTGTGTTGTTTTAACCGATTTAGACAGACAATACAACTCGTAACTAGAAATTTTCCAAATAAAAAACGCGAACGAAGGAAACAATATTACTATTATTATTTGTCGGTGTCACAGCGCCCTCTACAATTCGTATTATACAGCCTTATGTATAGTAACTGACAGAATAGTTTTCAAAATACAATGTTATTATACTATATTAGGGAAATGGAAATAATTTTTAGATCTTCATTCACTTATTAGATTTTTGTACCCGATAGGATTGCTAAAGTAATCCAAATTGGGTAGAGCTCCATATTATACAGCTGCTCTATACTAGGAAGTGAGGCTGATTTTTTAGACAAAGAAAAATTAGTCTTTATTGTTTATATATAAATTAATACTTCAGAGGTTTAGAACACTGTAGAAAACAGCTTAATAACTTTGTTTTAATAAAGAACCGTTCATTAGGTCTACAATATATATACATTAGCTGCTTTTTGAAATATTCTAAATCCCTGAAGCGTTAATTAATATATCAACAATAAACACTAATTCTTTTCGCCAAAAAAATCAAGTTCGCTTTTTAGCACATAGCATCGGTACAATATAAGGCTCTACGCAATTAAGTACACGTCCCTTTAGCAATTGCATCGGCTGCAAAAGTCTACTAAGTTAACAAAGTC
>NW_019213123.1:381109-486047 GCF_002532875.2 Varroa jacobsoni
ATTAAATTTATAATCTCGCTCCCTTTAGTGCAATGCAAGATTTCTTTGAATACGCATATACACCTACCGATATCCCTTGATATAATTGTGTGCATCCAGAATTATGAGGCTGTCCCGCCCGAGTTCTCGCTGAACCTCAGCCAACAGTTTTGCTCGGAGTTCTTTTTCTAACCGAGAGTCGGCAAACGTGCTATTTCGGTCCAGGCCTTCATCTCCATTAATCATTTTCACCTGCACAAAAGCGGCTGTTATCATTAAATAATAACAACAACACAAATAAGGATAGGCTGCAGTCTTCGAATGATAATGTGTTTCATAAAATTCGTCGGGATCTTTTTTATATGCTTGTATAACATACTGAACCTATAAAGCGGCGCCGTTTGGTTTTTATAATAATAATAATAATAATACCAGTTACTTATTTATGTTTGATTGACAAGTACTAACTTAATTACACATTTTCCTTGCTAAGAATGTATTAATTGTTTTTTATCTAAATGCTTTGTTGAAAAATTGAGATTTCACCCAACTTCAAATTTACTCAGTAGATATTTCCTACTACATATCTTCTACTGTTATAGAATTCTATATTTGCATCTAAACATGTCTTATCTAATTCGCAGGTGTCACTTTCAAAATAAGCTCAATAAAATCAAAATACCGCGTACTGTGAAAATCCTACCTTTTTGTCCGGGTATTTATTCTGAAAAAAATTTTCAAGCTGTTTCGCTCTGGTCGATTTCCCGCACGAAGGATAGCCGGTTACAACGATGAGCGGCATGATAAGTATCGCCCTTTAATAAACTAGTCACGACAGATCAATGGCGCAGAATAATTAAATGGTACTATTTATAATTATATACAAAGAGGTACAGCTTTTTCTTGGAAAAACAATTCATATGAATTCGTTTTTATTTCGTAGAAATGTCGTACACTGAATATAAATTGAACTTCACTAAGTACTACTAATACCACAGACTGATTTATCTGTATACACTGATAAATACTACACCTTAAATAAACACGGCAATCAAAAGCCTATATTCTATAACAGCACTCAAGGTTATTACATACAGTCGTTGAAAAACTTTATATAACAACAGCCTCCACAGACCGAGTACTTGCGAAAACAATTTACCTCTCTATTCTACAAAGAGAGGCACATCTGTTTGTGAAGCACATACACAATGGAGGTAACCGCAGACAATGCACTCCCTTCAAGCTAATGAAAGTGCTGTAAATGTTTAAGCTTCAACTTGATTCGAACATTTACTTCGTTAAACGTTGGGATGTGAGTATTGAAAAGAAAATTCTTGGAAGTGCTCGGAGCTAATCAGCGGAACGTCGAACTACTCCGAGACTAACACTACCTATATGGGTGAGGTCCTGCCGTTCGATTTTCCATTTGACACCTGTGAGGGGCCTTTACTATGCTCGCGCAATGAGCTATCGATTGTAGTTAAGTGATTGGCTCTCATTTATAGTTTGTGAAATGCCTAACTTAAAGGACGCACAACGACCTCTTCGTAAACTAGAGCCTATTGAAAGAAATATTGACAACAATATTTTAATATAAAAATGATTCAAGAGCAAAGCTTAACCGATTCTCATTGTTTAATAGACGTAGAAGGGTACCCACCTAAGCCGTTAGATTATAGATTTTAGATGATACTCTTAGCACCCACATGGATTACTAAATTCTAATGAGAATGGCAGGATCTGGTGTAGACCTCTAAATATACTTACAAAGTTGTACTGTTTTAATTGAACACAGCACCAAAGAGATACAATATCCTTATCAAAGAACGGCAAATTATAATTAGGATAATAAAATCGACTCCGATAGCTATTGCGGCCTCGCGGTTATCTGGATCTGGACTAGAGCCATATTATGAATACTCAGATGTTATCAAAGAATTTTAATAGTGATTTAACTATGCGTACATATAAAAGTATCACGTATTTTGTGCTATGCGGTCTGTTTTAAAGGTAGAACACTTATTCTGGCAATAAGGTATCTGCATCCGCATTATGCTTATAGAAGATTCTGAGAACGAAACAGCTTTTGATAAACAATTGTCTACTTCTTTCCATACGTCACTGATTTGCGTATTATAAAGTTTGAAAGTTTCATCTCATTAACTTGCTTTTTGTGAGTGCATTTTGTAGCGATACTTTTTTACTGTCTTCTTGAAGGACCTCATCTATTTTGCCCGCAACAAGGACACTCCTGACGACTTTGAATGAGATGCGCCTTCAATTTGAGTCGCGACAATGTTCGATTTCCCAAAACTATTGTGAGATGCAGCATTACATGAGGAAAAGGGGACAGATTAAAGAAAGTAAATTGAATTCACCGGAAAAATTCGGACTAGCTACTTACTAAATAAATACATTTCATCTACTAAGACTGATCCATGCATATTTTTTAGGGTTTAGCAAATGAGTAGAAGTGTATTTGTAGTATTGACAAAAAAATACGCTGCTAATATAATGTTGATTATGGAAGAGGTTCATTGGCGGTTAGTGGTAGAAGAAATAGTTACTTTAAACCTGATTTCCAAGTAAAGGGTTTATATTATTATATACTTTTCTATCAGTACCTCTTACTGTAATTTATAAACGCTTACATCCACATCTGCCGTCACGCCTTCTTCAATCTATTTTTCTCTATTTGGAGGCTCTTTGCAGTAAACAAGAGCTAACACAGCAGCAAGATCTCATAAGTAAATTATTTTGGACTACAAATGTTTCGGTTCATTGTTAAAACTCCGAAATTCGAAAAAGTCTTAAAACAAGTGGTGTCAGGAATATGGACTGCCCATTGAACGAGCTATTTGTGACATACACGTTAGAACACATATTCGAATAACAAACGATATATCTGATGAATACATCACACTCTAATCTGTTAGCGAACGCAGGTGCGAATATTAATTATGCCAGTAATTTATAAAGGATCTCTAACATTTGTGATTAAAATTCCGCTTTCGAACTGTTTTTTTTCCTCCTTTAAATCCTCGTTTTTTTTGCGGATCACCCAGGACAAAAGACATCTATCGGTGCACAAAAATTAAACAGTGCCGGATACTCCGTATTTAGTATCGTGAGCTCATACTAAATAAAATGCTTTTAAGTCAACTTATTGGCATTATCTTCACTCTATACATATTATACACAAGTTTATGTTTGCGTGCCACATCATATGTGATGGCAATGGCATTAACTGTGATGTCTTATAAACAGGGACTTTTGTGTCAAATAAGAAGAAAACTCTAAGACAAAAAGTTTATATGACGAAGGAACTCCTGTAGCATAAGAAAATATACTAGAAATGTCATAACAAGCGAAATCATCAACATTTCACTCATATTCATAAGTGAAATTTTCGTGCTCATTTTTTATATAAATGTGATGAGTATTTTCCATAAAATGTTCATTAAGTTTACACAATATGAGATCGATACGCGAAGTTGTCTGCTTGTAAGACATACTTAAGATCAAATACATAGAAAATAGGCCAAGTGTTTATCTGACTTCCAAAACTAGTTATGTGAAAGGAACCCCGTTAAGAACCAAATGTTTCCAGCTTTACGGTTGGTACTTGAGTCGTTAAGTGTTGCTTTATACGGGTGGCTCCTGCAAGCAGAAAACGACGCACGCCTACATCCGGTTTCGAACCTGCACCACTACACACGAGTTGACGGCAAACACGCTGCTAATCTGTCAAACAAATTCTACGTTTTGATAATTCGTGATCCTGTAATATGCGTATCGAATTGAGGCAGCAGTGACATGAATGATGAAATGTTCTTGTGAAATCACATGTTAATAAAAATTATCCTTCTCCTGATGAGAATGCTTCTCAGTGCTCCAGATGTTCTTGTGACGGTCACTGTCTAGCAAATAGTCAAAAATGATGCCTGTAAAGTGAGTCATATACGAACAAGTTAGTCTGAAGGCTGATTTCGTTTTCAATCGTTTTTTGTGAAACAATGCATAAAACAACCCTCCCTAGACCTGTTTCCTTTTGTTTCAGTTTCTTCAGCGAACGGTAACATAATGATCTCATTTGACTATCGAGTGTCACTGCTTATCGAATACATTCATATTATCGTAAGCACTGAAAGCAAGACAAATCCACTGGCGATGCTACTGGCAGGAAGTTGCTTTAAAAGAAATTCTGTAGAGAAATATTCATCTTTTTCTATTTTGATGTTCATATATTTTTGGCTTACGTACCCCTACGACTGTAAATTCAGAACACCAGACCTCATGTCCGCGGGTGTTAATAACCATTTTGTGATGTTTTTATGACGGAAGCATAAAACTAAATGCAGCTATCTTCGACTTTATCGGCAATCGATATGGCCGAGTGAACCACCTAAATGAGAGATTCGTTCGCATCAACTGACGCGCCAATTGAAATTTGAATATCAGTATAGGGTATCTTCGTGATTACTTTTGCCTTCTTAAAACTGCAAAAACATGACAGAAAATAGAAGAAGGTGCACTGATCAAGCCTTATATCGGTCGTAAATTCCCAGACGCGAGAGCACGAGTAAATCGATAACTGAAATTTTAGAGAACCCCGTTAACAATTATGCACTAATGCAAATATGAGTTTCGCAAAACTCAGCATAAGCATATATGAACTTAGCCATTGCTATAGTTTCAGCGTGACATGTGAAAATCAGTAGCCGGTAGCATTGACTAAGAAACACCGAGAACAAACGGAATGACCTTTTAACTAACCTAAGTCATGTTGACATTCTCCTTGCAATATCTAACTTTATTGATATAGTATGTATATATGCTTTAGGCTATTAAGAAAAGAGTACATTGAATAACTAACCCGGTTTTGTACTCTAAGCGTTTGTAATGTTTTATATAAGCATAGCAGATGTGGGTGTTAGAGGCGTTTCTCCCGACATTTTTCATCAACGAATTTCTGACGCTTCTCTTACAGTAACAGACCTGTCGCATACGACGAAAGTAACTCGTGCCTGTAGTGCGATGCGCTGCGGGTATAATGAATAGTGACCTCTACACGCTCATCTTCAGTGTTAGAGCGACACAGACCCGATGCAGCAAAAGCCCTTGACCCAGTCAGCATGGGCTTCCCCATGCGTTCTCCGTCTGTAATCTAGAGAAGTATCACAACGAGTTTTTTTGTTCATTTTCGTTTCGGGAAAGGTAAAAATAAGCTAATGTTAAGTCCGCATACCCTCTTCTGTGTATGCCCTCTAACGGGAGACGTGCATATATAAACGCAGTCGTTGGGTTCAATAGTTAACAGTCCAGACTCTACTGTTCCTGTGGGAGCATCTCAATGTTAACCTATTCCGTCCTCTGCAGGTCGCCGTTATTCAAGTTCATCAGCAAATCCTCGTGAATCGCAACAATCCTCGTAAAGATGCAGTTCGTTACGAGAACCCTTCGCGTCGTTGTTACAATCTGTTTTCCGGGCGAGGTTCTCGTGGCGCCCCTTCTTTTGGCGGCAGGGCTTGTCGCAAAGGCGAAAATGACCAAGATTAGCCTTCTCAAAACATAGACTCATCAAGGCTATGCTCGGTGTGGCGAAACTTGGCTCTGTGAAGCTCTTTGCAGCTAAGTCTTTGCTTTCTAAAGCTGGTTTAGCCCAGGCCGATTATACGAAGGCTGGCCATGTCAGATCCAAGAAGAGGGGAATTGCGGTTCTTCGTTTAAGTTCAAAACAAGCATAGATTTTATCTGGCTAGCCAATCGAACATTGCGAAGCTGTTGATCAGCAATACGTCGCGTGGTGTGTAGACTGATATGAATTAGTCGGACCCGATCTAGGGTCCGAACCTTGTTACGGTTCGGTATTTCAGTGCTGACAATTCTTTCGTGCTATAGGGGAGGTAGAAGATTGAAATGGATAAAGACGACAGAACAGTCAGGACATCAATCGAGAAATCGTCAGGATTCAAACCCAGTATCTCTCTTCGTCCTCAAGAGTCAGGCTCCTCAACAAATCTGATCAAAATGCGTTCGCTTTTATTAAGAAATCGCTGTTAGGTCAGGTGGTCAGATCTGCTTGTGCGCACAATTCATTAGTAAGACAAAGTGTCGCTTGATTAACGATAAAGTGGCGTTTTCCATTTTTGTACGGCTTGAAGAACCCTTGCCATAACATACGTCGATGATATTTTATAAAACGTTTACTTGAAAAAAAAGTTTAGCTGAACGGATATATACGTACGTTACCTAGACAGAGAGTGCTAAGAAAAACATTTCCGTCTGTTAATTATAATACGGTGTAGGCATACATTAAGCAATAAAGATACCAGACCATCAACATTCCGCCCATTGCCGGTAACTAACTAGCATCCACGTTATGTTTATCTGGCGGCATTCGTTTGTATCGATCTTTGAGACCAGTGGTTTTAACGTAGTTAGTTGCACTATTTCAGTTATGTTATTTATTCTTCATGTTAGATCTATTCGCTTCAAACTCGGTGGCAGGAATATTATTTTATTACGAACCATTTGAAACCGGTTTATAACGGTATATAAAAGTTGTGCGAAACACTAACAAGAACTCAAACGTGTCTTCAAGCCTGAATTAGATCGCGAAAATCAGCCATGTTTATATCTTGACAAATTAGAAAAAAATGGGCATAAATATATGGACAAAATATTTTTTTATTTTATTGATATATATATCGACAAAAAGTGAGCTTTGGCTTTCAGGGCTTCATCATTTAGCTTCCTTATGTAATCCTGAGTAATGCCGCGACACAAAAACGATAGTTATATTTTGATAGAAGAGTTATAACTGAAAGATTGAAGAAACACGATTCCTGTAGCTATTCCTTTGGGAAACGTCGTCTTTCCACTCTTCTTGGTACACATTTGTCACTTTTTGCTAAGTTCCAGAAAATATACACCAACCAGCCTGGTCCTTTGGGGTGCCATAGAACAACGACGCTGCTCTAGAGTCTGATGTATCTCGTCGTAAAGTAAATATTTTATATGCTATATTTAGCCAGCAGTTAGCCGTACGCTATGTTACAGCCTAAGGCAAACGATTTGCGTACGTTGGGGAAAGTCTGGGCAATTTTAATATGTTAACAAAGATGTTTATATTTCTACAAACAGAATACTGTATGGACCGAAGTATTTAGAGAAAGGTTCTATATCCATATAACAACCTGACGCGTTTCAAGTTACCCGCCCATCTACACTTAAGCTAAATTCCATTTGAACTTTGTTAGTACTATTATTATTGCTTCGACAGTTACTGCTTTTCCGATAATTTAATGGGGAACGATGCCGAATCGATGGTTTAACGAAATTAATACAAAATGGCGCTGGCCTTAAACATCTGATCTATACATCTATACGTCTCTAGTGATCAGGAGTTCCAATTACGAAGTCTTGAGACAGTTCTACTTAGATCACTATAAATGTTTGTCAATGCGAGTTTAAAGTAGCGTTAGATCCTGGTTGATATTTCATTTCATGCTTCGTAAGCTTAATAAAGATATTTTCATTTTGTCCTATTGACAAATTTAACTTTACCTGCTGCGGAACGGTTATTCCGTTCCTTTACTTTTAGCACTTACGCCTGCTTGAGGTCGACAGATCAGTAAAAATATAAACTATAGCATATAGTGTCATAAACAAAGGAAGCTGTGAATCGTTCTATTTTACAATACTTACTAAAACTAATAAAAGTTTATATATATATATAAACTTGCACGCCCTTTATGTCGAACCGATTTGTCTTATACTTTGATTTTACACATAAACAAATAACAACAAGTGGATTCTGATATACATAGTGATGATTAAATCACATTTAATAGCAGCCGTTCTAATCTGTCGCAGCTTTAAAGATTCATCCCGTGACACGTACACAGTACGCACGACGTCCACCCATCGTAAATCGGTTCCAGTTCGGTAGTACGGATTCCACTTTGGACGTTGTAGAGTTACTTGGGTTCAGATAATACCAAGTCGATTTATTAAAGATAAAAACAAGCGAAAACCATGGAATCCAATGCAGCACCACCGGCAGGATCTGTAAATAGTAACATAATATAACAGAAGACGAGGCAGTAATCAGGACAGAAGCGCCCTTTTTCTCTATACTTCAGTTTTCTACTTCATCTGATCGTCAACCTAGTTATTCCATTGTTAACGTTTCCTTTATAAAATAGATACCAACAAGCGATAACCCTTCCATAGCAGGACAACCCGGTGTTCGCGGAAACAAAGTAAATATCTAATACGAACTGGCGAATAGTCATGAGCAAATTCAACCAGCGGCAGGACTGCTTCTAGACGCTGCATCAAAACAATTCGATTTGATATACACATGCATGTTCAAGGGGTTAAGGTTCACTTGGCTACACCCAATTCCGTTTCCGGCATTAAGGACTAGATATGGGTGATACAGGTAAAAAAGGAACAATTTTTATTTATTATTTAATTATCTTAATTATTTATTATTTTATTAAATTATCGACAGACGGATTAACTGACTAAGTTGGCAATGTAATTCTTGTGCGAGTGTCAACATCCGTTCGTCTTTCATGACTCTTACGCACGATAGCAGGATTCGATGAATATTTAGGCTAGAGAATATGCCGGAAAAATGCAAGAATCACAAGAGCCTTTTGTTTCATAGTGACCTCACTACAAGGTTCAAACCATTATTGGTCAGAAAAAATAGGCCTCTGTAATAAATTACTTTCTTATATAGACAAATGATATTATTGAACCTTTTATTTGGTTAAGTAATGTTTTGTATACTTGCTAGAAAGCGTCATGTCACAGGCCTCACCGTTTTAGGGACAGCTTTCTATTAAACGTATGTCGCAACACTACCAGTTATTATATTGACATTGTTGTGCTATTCAGATTGCAACATCAGGCTCTAGGAGTCAGCCGTGTACTCAAGGAGTCCGTCGTTTTTAAGCGTTTTTTTCGCAGCTTCACAACTCTGGTTTTTACCAAAAATATAAACTCCACAATAGAAACTGTAGTTTGATGTAATGTCTATTGTTTAACGTTGTTAAAATCTCAGCGGATTCACTTGAGTTCCTCTTACAACCGCTCGGTCTCCAATTCCTCGACTGTTTTCTCGTTGGTATTTGCTGAAAACAAACATCCCTCGGTCAATAGCTACTGCTCCCACTCGCTGGCTGATTTTTTGCTTATCTTTAATACGCTTAGTTACTCTGCAATGAGAAGATGTATAATGTGAAATAACCAGATAGAACGAGCGAGTGTCTACGCAACCAGCTATATAGCTGATTTTTTGTAGCTCGACTCACAGCTTCGAATTGTATCCTAGAGCTCTTGAACATGCTGCTTATCATTAGTCCCAGTAATGCTGGCTTGGGACTGTCTGTACTGTTGTAGAACTGTTGTAGTGGACTAGCGAGTAGTCGACCCAATCAGTTCTTGGGCAACCCTCACCGCCACCCTCGCCGTAAGCCACTAGAACCGTTAGCCTAGCAGCCGTTCGTTGCGGTTGAACGCTGTGCTTTCGACGCTTTGCCAGCTGATACTTGTGGTGAGGTAACGGGGTTTACGGCTCGTCGCCTGCTCGCACAAGAACCGTTCATTGAGTCGTCGCTTTGAGGGGCAGAAATTTGTGCGCGGAATCAACTGTTGCTATTGCGCATTCGGTGATTATTCTCATTATTATTTCCGCCGCAACCGCCGCCGACAACGACGCCGTCGTTTTTCGGAGCGCCATCAGGAGAAGAGGAAGCAAGATGCCTTTGGTGTCTTCCCGGCGGTGTTACTTCACTGCAGATTTCCGTCCCACTGACGGTGATACCATTATTTAACTGCTACCCAACCTGCCCAGAATTGGCACGACATTCTTCGTTTTCGTTTCTGTTTCGTTCAGGGTTTTTGCACTAAGTGACGTAGCGAAAATCGTTTCCTGGATACCTCGACGGTACTGGCAGACTGACTCTAGGATCAAGCCGACGGTAAAATCAAAGTAGTGAGTCTGCTTTATACCTCGTGGGGTACATGTGGACAGGATTGAAGGCGCCGTGCCAAAAGAGACATCTAATGTCAAAGAACTAATTATCACGGGTATTATTGAACGTTTTCATAGTGTTTGTGTTGAGAAACGCAAATCCTACGCAAATTAGTGAAGAAGATTAGGTCTTAACCCTTTCGTCGTATTATTTGTCGCCACATTCGCGGAGCATATCAGTGTACGCCGTCATTATTTAAAGAACAGCGGAAACGTGTTACCGTGGAACTGGTTCGCAGGGCGCGAGGCCTTACGCTAATAGAGTAAGTATTAAGGAGCAACGCGAATAGGCTCAGCATAGACAAGAACATTTTGCGCAATAATATTTTTGACATTTTAGTATTTGTGCTTATATAGATATCTTGTTGGGCGGGTCTTTTTTACAAAAGCAACATCAAATAGTCGTGCTGAAACACTTCTTTGCTTTACAAGAAACGCTCCTAAAATAATAGCTAAAATTATGTCTAAGAAGTAACCTGGAGGCGTCAGCCGAGAAACGCCAGCCTACGTAAGGAAGTGTATGCGCATGCGCATCTAGAACCGCATCGAACTTTGAAATCAAACACGCGGGCTTTTTCTTTCTGATATGCAACTATGATATCAGTAAAATGATATGTGACTCTAAAGTAAGTTTGAGCTGCAATGAATTGAGGAAGAGGTACGGTGTTTGCTAAGCTCTACGAAATCTTTTCGAAATTCTTTTTGTGTTTGACACGCTTTGTGCATCTGTTAGCCATAACAATATCTCCACCTGCTTCATACATACGAATGTGGCCGAACTGTGAAAAAAATTTTCGCCATATTCTATTCTGGCGTATATATATATATATATATATATATATATATATATATATACGCCATAGTCAGCCTTCGTTTGAATCGCATTACATTGGGTACATTGCTTCCGAAACGTCCACGAAAAACAAGTTGAGTACAAAGCTCGCCACCAGCAAAGACCAGCATATTAATCCCTTTGGTATAAAAGTAACCTGTCGCTTTCCTGATATTCGACAGTGACACGGGAAGTACCAATTAACCAATTAGTCTGATTGGGTTCGAAAGAGTGGCCATGAGCTCTAGGTGCCAGCTATCGCCGTCGCGGCCGGCGCAGAGCAAACTACTGCAGTGATGATCGTGGGTCTTTATTACATGCGAGCTTTCAGCTTCCGTACCCATAGCGTAACTCTAAAGACCCTTTAGCGTGTTTGCCCTCCAGTAGCAACCGGTTTCAAACAGCCTCCGAAATATGAAATCCACCTTTCTCTCTCCAGGTAGAGGCTGATAACAAGTTTACACCTCTTTTACTGGTTGTAGCGGTTGCTTTTCGGATGTATACGTAACGTTAATCTACGCGCGTGTGTGTGGATTAGTGTTAGGTTGTTCGTTATTTCGCCTCGAAAATGATTCGGGCTTTGAAGTAACGATGAGGAGGACGGTGTTCCACGCCCCTAGTGATTCTCTGCGAGAGTAGATCCAGTCGAGGAACGTCGTACAAACCGCAATAGCTTGAGCGTAAATACAGCCCATACTCTTCCGACGATGGTAATGGTGTTTGTGAATGCTAAAGCCTGCTCTAGTAGCGGTAGGCATGGAGTTCTATTAGAAATTGATGTAAATCCACTGTACGAAAGGTCTCCCAGTGCTAGCACCGAAACTGTTTTAACATGTTAGAATATACGAAGACTGCTGAGTTCAGGTTGGTTACCAAGTAATTGACAAAGTCAATAGAAGATTCCTGTTCTTTGCTAGTACAAACGACTATACTGTTACTTCACTATGTGCGCCGTGAGCTTATTTAATAAAAGTAAACGATTCATTGAAGGTCTAATGTGCACAAGAGCTAACCGATTAATACTGAGCATCATATTTTGAAAGGAACAGCTAAAAGTGCTTGAATATCCTTAATGACTTACATGAATCTTCTTATCTATAACAAGCAGCAAGCGTATGGTCATAGCAAAAAGAGAAAAAGACACGATCGAAAATGATCGCGTAATTAACGGCTTTTTCCCTAGGATCAATCGCTCAAAAGCCGTCTTATATGTTGCATCTATTGGTTCGTTCTAGAACAGCCCATCGACAAACGCAATCATCCGCCCCGCCACACGAACCCAGTACCAGCTGTACTTCCTGTTCAGTCGTTGAATGGTTATAGTAGAAGAAAAAAGCGAATTTCTATTTTCGTTAACGAAAAACTTGACGATAATTACTTTTTAGTTGTTGGTTTTTCTCTAATCAATAACGGTAATCAAAGAGTCCCGTTTGATTAGAGCAGAGCGGCAACAGTGGGGGGTGTACTCTTGACGAGCGCGTTGAAATTACACAGATTTTATCAACGGTTAATCCACGGAAATAGGGGGCTTCATTTTATCGTATGTTATAGTTTTTCGCTAGCGTTTCTCTAGCAAGAAAAACCCAGCGCCTATTTGACACAGGGGCGAAAAACAGGCGACACGAAGAGTGGTCGGCTTGAAGCCCTGTCGCACGTGTGCCTTGCGTCGTTAATTCGCGAAGGAGCGGCTAGCGAAGGCTTGCCCTAGTTTTGCTAAGGAGAAATTGCTTTATTGGCCCTGTCAAAACTTTTCGTCAAACGTAAATACGTACAGAGAGACGACTGTCGTGGAAGGCCAAAACCGTTATCGCGGAAGGTCATTCAAATCACAAATTGCTATCTCTAACGGTTACTAGTTTATATACTAATGCGAGCCTACAAAGAAGTAGGTATTGCTTGGCAGGACTTAAAGTGATGTCAAAAAATCGGAATCAATTATCTCTGCTTATGAGCTAAAATCATTGGGTAGTACACTGGGAAAAAACACATCGTTTCAGTGAGGAGGTATAATAGAACAATGGTATTTTATTAACTAGATTTACTAAATATATATACTTATTAATGGTTTCGTAAAAGGTATAGGCTGAATTTTATAAAATTAATGTTGGTTCTCTCATCACTCGCTGGAGCAGTAGTTCTAAGTTTACTGATAAATGTAACCTTGAGCGTTTATATGATTGTAAGCGAGATTTTTCTACAAGTTCACATATTTAACATTAGTACATTGCCATCGCAAACTTTCATTTATTGCAAAAGCACCAGCTCTCTTCATAAATCAGTCATTTTGACCGAAAACGATGGAAAGTGGTATTAAGGTTTAATGGTAGGGTGCAGTAGCCTTAGGCAATAAAGACTGACTGCGTTGGGTGGGCGCTCATTGATACTTTTTGCTATATCACTATCATATTGATTGATAATTACATACAAATAAATCGGTAGCTTGTGGTTCTATGTGTTTTGTAATTATAATCTTTCGTTAAGTGACAAAAGTTATAATCCACAGGGGTTGTTTGTAAGGTACGCGTGAGGTTTAGACAGGAGGTTACGTTCCATAATCGTGGCGTTCTAAACAATTCATTTTTCACTAACGAAATGATTCAGTTAATTAGATTAGTTTTTATCTTAGCCTCCATATGCCACCAGAGCAATAGATATATAGAGTACAATATAAACTTCCTTACTAGCTGCCAGATATCATTAAGGAAACGCAACCCTTTTCGGGTATATTCCGTCCAGTCCTCATCATTTTCATTCTCACACTGGAAGCATTGAAGCCGAAGTGTTAGAAGCCACAAGCAATAAACAATTGAAGAAAAAGCCGACCGGGTGAATCACACTCCTCCTAAACGCGACCGTTTATTAATCTCATGAAACTTGTGCCGTAGGCAAATTTGAGTTTAGTAAAAAAAGGGTCGCATGGTCATAGTACGCCGATCGCAGGCTATCGTGCGAGCGTTTCAAGCCTATTCACGCAGGCAAAGTTCACAACGAAAATAGCGCTATGAAGAGATAAAGCGAAACAGCGGCGGCAACGTTTTAGCCTGTCGACGCTGCTACGACCTCCCCATAATCGTTTTATGTGAAACATTCTTGCCCCTGTTACGAAATACACTAATCCTTTATAACAACAGTTAACCCGCCCTCTACAAATCACTGATTGGCAGACTACTATATAGTAAATTTACTACCAGCACGATGATTCTTTTATTTTGTGAATTTCGTCTATAAATGTAATCAGCGTCATAAGTTCCTGCGGTGATTTAGAAACTAATTGTTCCCACGTTTTGTCCATGTGCGCACCATAGAAAATGCCAGCCACAGCGAATCCGCCACCGACCGATTAACCGCAAAAGGACGACTAGCACATATAGGCGCTGTCCCCGTGGAGGCATAGTGGGCAACCTATTTTCATAGTAATTTTTAGCATACGCTAGGGCGTAGGTCCAGACCCGGGCATAAACAGCCGGTTCGTTTCGTGATTGCTGGGAGCCAGCTAGGCGTCTGTCTGATACAATGCCCAACGACGATATCAGACGTAAACTCGAAAAGTAACGCACGCATAAAAGAAAGGGCACAAACTAAGAAAAAAGCCTCACGCCAAGATAGCGTGAACCTTTACTTTCTTACCAGCAGGCTGCTTCTTCGACGACTCATGGACGATTTCCGCTAATTCCGACATAAAGCAAATATACCAAAAAGCGTTATGAATTTGCATCTTCAGATGTACTGAATTGTGTGCCGCAGACGCAAGTCAATCCGTTTGTTGTTACTCGTAGTTATTAAGGACGGTAATAATTATTAGATAAGAAGCAAGAAAGAAATGGAACATGGGATACAGGGTAATGGAAAGCATTTAAATAATGCTGCGTAAGTGGCCACGCCGTTTCAACGGGGCATTAACTAGGCTAGTTAATTGATGGACGCTGTGTCGTAATTGACGTACGCGTAGTAAATCGTATGAATAAGGACTAGTTACTATTCGATAAGATCCATAGATATATATATATATATGTAAGATAAGACAGAGGGGAAAAAAAAGAGACGGAATGCAAGTAAGGTTCGAGAGAAAAGAGAATCATTTCGATGGCAAAAGAGTGTTCTTTCTTGGAAGTGTTTTCCAAAATAATGTTGCTTTATATGATCGTAACAGAGATTCTGGTCGTTATTCATACGATCTTACTTACATCAACTAACTAACTAACTTAGTCATTGCGTACCTTCCAGTTCGTTGAAACTGGCGTGGCCATTGTAATTTTCCCATTCACTTATGTAGTATTATTCAATTGCTTTCTATTAGCCAAAAAAATTCTGCTATACAACTGTGTAAACAATTTTGTCTAACCTATCTATCTGGTTTGCCACAGCTGTCGTTGATACTGTCATCGATGCATGGCGGGCAATACGAAAATTATCAATGAGGTTTGAAACTGTTGTGTTTCCCACCGTTACGCCATCACCGTTTCAGGTCTAAATGTATTAGATAGATGATCCTTCTCCAGCAGGATCGGTGCTTTCCAGTTGTAGGGCCGAAACCGAGACAGTCCTGCAAGTATAATAAATGCAACGAGACAGCTCAGAGTGTTGTGAATCTGTTGTCCTTCTCTTGGCAAATCAGGCAATGATCGCTGCATCAGCAATTTAACATGAACGGCACCAGCGAGATGATGCTGAGGTAACAGTGGACGACACGCATTGATGACCCCACTGAGTTGTCGGTCGAATTCGGCCGATCCGTGTAAGCCAGTCGCCCAGGCAATGAATAGAGACGGACAACGTGGTACATTTCAGTGTATTAGAAGGATAAAATGCGACGATAATGCAAAATAAATCGAGTTTATGGGTTCAAGAGCGTTACGAAGTGCAATTTTTACTTATATATTTCATATACTCTGAAGCGCAGGTGGTGGATGCCTCTAACGTGCGTCACATATTATTAGCTTGATATTGGTTCTCAACTTTCTCAAGTTTGTTCGCTAAATCTGTCGAAATACGAGCGAAGTGTTATAGAATCTCTTTTGAATAACTACGCTCGACCGCCCACCGAAGCTATGTGCTAGCAAAGAATGCTTAATTCGACGTCACCGTGGCTTGGATCCCCTTGGTTGCATTTGCTGACGTTGGGTCGAAAATCTGCATCTCACGTTTTTCTCGTTTATCTTGCTTAGTGTCCTTTGAGCCGCGATTCGGATTTGTTCTACTCTCTATCGCCGCCGCACGACATGCTTTCGCGCTTTCTCTTCTTTTTTGCCCTTCTCCTTCTTGTGCGCTCCCACGCTAGCATCGGCGGTGGCAAACAGGCCATCGTTACATCGGCCAACCATGACCGACGGAAAGGGGTTTGGACAAACTGTCTCTGTCTGATCATCGTTCGAATGCCGAGCGCGTTTCAGGCACTGCAAAAACTCCTATAGCCACTGTATCTGCCTAGCGGCGCGCACAGTTTGTGGTGGCGCTTTCGTCGTCTAGTGCTTCGGCATCACTGGCTTTTGGAGCCACTAGTCACATTCTGTAAAGGCGCGAGAATCCTCGTCACTAGCAATGTGTAAACATCGTTTCTTAAACATTACTAGTAAATAGAAAGCTTTGCCACAGTTACCGAATACCGCTAGTCTTACAAACACCATTCACTTTAGCGCCAGCCGAATCGGGCGCGCTACATCCTTACGAGTGTCACATACGAGACAGAAGAGCTCAACAGCAGCTGTGAAAGGTCTGCTGTCTCCAGTCAAATCAAAAGCAAAGTGACCTAATCGCATTGCGTAACTGAACTGCATGTAACTAAGTGAACTCGTTTCAAAATACCGTAGCAGGTGGCTACTGGTATTTGTTGAGGCCAGGGCATTTGTGTTGTGGTGGCAGGGTACTTGTCAAGCTGAGTCTCGTCCTGCTCCTAATCCGCCTTCTCCTTTCGCACCAACTATTCAAACGGCTGCAGCGGAAGGATTTGGTGCCGCCTAGCTAACGGCGACGACGATGGTGCCATCTGCTCCACTAGCTTCAATTTGGCGTTGAAGTATTCAATGGTGCACGAACACCACTTTCTATTAAAACCACTTCTTTCCATACTTTCCCGCCATTTTATTAGTTACCTCGTCTGGCAACTGTATAGTGTATCATCATCGTCGCTGTCTCGAACGTCTCCGAGCCACAGCGGTTCGGACCCTGCCTCCATCGCCTTCGCTTGACCGGCCTTGTCGTTCCCTGGTGCGCTTCGAAGTAACAGTTAAATGTATTTCGCTTTGGGAGAAAGATCCAAGTACTATGTTGTTGGGCCGTAGAGGCAACAACAATCGATGAGCGATTGGCAGACGTTGAACCAATAGCAGTTGCTTAAACTGACATAACTTTACTTACGAGGGTTACTTCTGGAGAACAACAGCTGGGGAGAGTAGAGACTGGTCACAAGAGCGTGCGTACGTACGAACGGGGCATCACAACGCTTTCAGCCTAATCACCAGCACCATCAGTATGTTAGCATGATCATTATCATCTAAAAGCAACCGCGACAGTTTGTGTGATTATAGCAGCAGGAGTATGAGGCAAATCGTAAGTGATCTGGCAAGTGGAGAGTGGGTATCAGGTAAGAAGCGCTCTGTCGTATCCTGTATGTTATTACTACCATATTCAGCTGATCGCTGGGGCACGCTCGGTTTGGTTGATTCGGGTCGACGCTAGTAGTAATAGCCGTGGCGGTGTACGCAGATACGCCGCAGCAAACAACGTTAATATCAGCGTCGTCGCCGTTGTGCTCGATGCGATCTATTACATGCAGTTTCAGACCACGACCGTTATTACCAGCAGCGCCACAAGTATCTGGTGGCAGTAGCCATCTGCCATCAGCAGACTGCCAATAACCGTTGTCCAGCTGCTACCACTACGGTGGGTTACTTGCCGACTGTCTAACGGGAGTTGTGCCATTGCCAGGTTGCTATAGTTGACAATATCGTTGCCTGACGCCAGGTACCGTCACCGCTCTGACTACAGATAGTCGGTGGCAACGCTTCTACCGACTTCATAACTCGACGGGCAGTAGCTGGTCCGTTCGTCAGCTCATATCATAACAACAACAAGCTTCAGTGCAGTGCCGTGATCGACAGAGTTGGAAGGTCGCGCGAGGTTACCATTAGCCGTCATACGTACAACGGTGCGATGATACGCTTGTAGTGTTATTGTGTGCTAATAACAACAAAAACGACACGGGAAGCAGTATCGCTAGTTGTTGCCCATTTAGCGCTCTCATACTGTCGCTGCTGTAAGACAGTTAGTAGACGACGATGCAGCTCGTGCGGCATAGGTACCATCTCATACAACGGATACGGCTTCCTTTTCTAACGTTGTCGCGCGACTGTTGATTGGGTCGTCTTTGACGTGGTGGAGAAACAGTAGAAGCGAAAAAACGACAAGCGAATCAAGGGGCAACCAGATTAGTTTGCAATGATCACGATGACGATAGCATTTCCAATAATGAGTGTGGTGATTCCGTTGATAATGATTATCATGACGATGAGTCCGTGTGCACCGATTGCAGATGCGCGGAGGAAGAAGATACGCGGTACTATAGTGGCGACTGCTGTAACTGACAACTGATTGGGTGATCGTTACCTGCAAACATCCAACCTCCGCTATGATCGACCAACCCCCCAAAAGCGCTACCATTCCCATGTGCGTTCAACAATAGTTGCTTCGAACAGTTCAGCAGAGTAGCGTTAGTTGAAATGATCATGACTAAGAGCACAAGTTTCCATTGTTACTAGGTATTAAACAAATATTGCTTGCCTATATTCATCCGCTGGCTTGACCCATAAGTGAAAACTTCAGCAGCCTCCTGACACAGTCTTCCTCCGGGCCAAGTGTGCCTCGAAAATCTTCGTCAATAACCAGTGTGTGCTAATGGCACTAGCATACGTGATGCTCATCAAGTGATCGGATTATCGTACTTAATACCATGACATGCGACACCTATGGATACGGATTAGCCTATAAAAGGAGAGTCTAGTTAGGAAAAGTATTTTCCTCAGAATGCTTATAGCTCAGAACTTTAGCAAGTTAAGTGTTGCTTGTGGCTGAATGACCTATGCTCCGCATGAATTCTACGACGAACCATTTAAAGTGGGCCAGGCTCGGTGATACGGCGTGTATGGAAAGCTAAGAAAAACTTCAATGTAAAGGCGAAGCAAATGTAATGGCCCAATGGCCTCGATAAGGAGTCGCGTCACAAGTCGTGTATTTGTAGAACCTGAAAGCGGCCATACGCACTATTCTACGGTCATCAGGTAGAGTAGATCACGAATTCACAGCTAGCCTAAATGGTTTAATAGAACTAACCAAATTATCGCCATTACCAAACACGCTATCGTTAATTCCTACATGTAAATTACCATACGAGGTAGTTTAGCTGTTAGGAGGAGTGAATTTTGAGAAAAGTGACTCGAAAAATGATGCTCCAATGTGCGTCAGGCTACGTGAAAGGTTAGGGCAGGTGACTCTCGTGAGGGGCGATAACTCCTCACAGAATTTCGGTTCGAGCCGATATCTAACAGTACATAACAATTTATTGGAAATTTACGCAGAGTAGTAAGTTGATCCCGTATTACGCTTACAGTTTAATTATATTGCAGTGAAGTATTAACTATTGTACAGGTATATCGACGTTTTATTCAGAATTCGACAGATAAAATTTGTTCCACAATAATGCTAGAGAATTGGAGTACATAAGAACAATTATGTGTATTAGGTGAGGAAACCGCTTATTGAAAAAGATTAAAAGCTCTATGCGTCGTTCGGAGGGGGGAAACGGTCATACCTCAATTTTTACAGAGAAAGAGGTGTCAATTCCGATAACATACCTCCAAACAATAGCGTTTTTTAACGCATATCATTTAGCGTTATACTCTTGGAACTTATCCACGTTCGCACATATCCATTCTCCGCTAAGTAAGTTAACACTATCCTTCTAATGCAATTAGGCGATTTGTCTGTAAAGAGATTTCTAACAACGATAAGTTCATCGAACTTTAAAAATAAAAAAAAAGCCTCTTAACGATTGTATTTTCCAGTACACATGACTTTCTAACCGAGTGATATAATACGTTGACAGTTCAATGATGATATATTGGCATTTTTTAAATTGACTATTGCAGCTTGAGATCTATAAGTAAGGTGAAGAGGTCAACACCTGTCTTGAGTACGATATCCAATAGCGATTTTTTCGCCTTATTTTAGCGCAGGCTCTAGCAAGACAAAGCCTAAAATTCACTGAGTAAGGTTAATTATATTGTCACTACATACGGTTGGCCCCAGGCAGGTTCTTGCCATTTGCCCTCATATGATATTCAAATACATAAAAACGACAATGTGGCTAAAAGCGAATCACGATAACTGGTGATCTGTCGCGATGAGATATACGTATATATGTATATATATATATATATATATACATATATGGAGGCTTTTTAGACGAAAAAGCTTCGTTTAGACTTTATTCTTCAGCAAGCGAAACCTATTAATCAGTTAGGCGGACTTTTTCAATCTTGATTGTTGAAAACAAATGCCATCAACCATCATTGTTCTTTTTCTCATGAACAGCGACCCGGCACAATTTGGTAGAAGCAACTTACAAGTTACTTCACGTTATCTAAGCACCAGCGCCTCTAATGAGGTGGCTATTTTCGAGAGGTTCTTCGTGCCGACGCGTGACAGCAGCCGCAGCGGAAGGCACCAGTAGGCAACGGTTACGGACACTCAATATGATGGCAATGGCCATTAGCCTTCGGTGAAGACACACGAACCAGAAGACATGAAACTCGCATATCAGGCGCTCGTAGAAATTATCGTAGCGATTGTTGTCTGGTATTTTCGGCTTGCTTCGTTTGTCACTGGTTCCGTTGCCGCAGCAGTCGCTCGTGCCGTTTACTCGTTGAGTCGGCGACGCTCAGTTTAAGCGACGCTTAAACTACGGCGGCGAATTCTTCCAAGCCAGCGGCAACAATGATTCAGGTAACACTTTTTAGCTTATCTGAATATCGACCAACTGTCGAATAAACGACTATTCTATTGTTGGAGTAATTGAGCGAAATCAATACGCTGTAACAGCTGTTATTGCATAGGACGACATTGATAAATGGCGGTAACGATCATATTATTATCAACAGCTCTAGTCGGACGCTCGAGATCCGCTGCGCATCCGTCGTTCAGTCGACACTTTCACTATAGCCAATAAATGTGGAGATGATACAAGCCCCTCTTTCCGGCTTTAGCCCAGGTATAAGCTATCGATTCGACCCCTATATACATACATCATCCAGTTTGCTTAACATTTTATTCTACATCATCCATCTTCGTCCGACATATCTTCATAAACGACGAACGCCCAGACCGAGACAGGAACGTTTCCCATGATGTGTCTGCTTCAATTTTGCTGTAACAGTAAGTGTGATGTGGCAGTTACCAGACCCAGTAGTGGCAGAACTAGCGAGCGCATTGTTTTTCTTTCATTGATTCAGCGTAAGCTACAGAAGTGGCCGATACGTCCCTGTTATTGGCGATACGCTGTGCTTTTCCTCACGCTTTGTGTCAATAGAATATCTGGAGAGCCACTTGATTTGATTTCGATGACATCGGCAGATCAACCTGTCATGTGGTAGAGCCGTTGTGAGACTGAATTGTCTAGCAGGAGAAATCAATTTTGTCAATTTCTTCGTTTTACAGAAATGCTTTTGTGCTAAACTATTTTTGCCGTTATCAAGTAAGTGGGGAAAGGCGACGGAACAGGGTTTCTCGAAGTGACGCTGGATGATGTATACGAGTACCGTGTTTTTTCTCTACATGTTCTTGTAACGATTTGAGAATGTTGAGTTTTTTTTTTGCGCATATGTAATTACATATTAGGAGAAAGGCTTAGTTTTTAAAAGCCGGTAATATCATTACTTTGACAATGTGATATGACATCACAGCTTATAACATCCAACAATTGCTTGAGGGTCTAACTGTATCGCCCAAGGCTGTTGTTTACCGCACACGTACATTCTCATCACAAGCAATAGCTTTTATCCGTCCCGTGCATAAATCAAGCACATGTAACAATGCGTTAAGTCTGTGAGTATTCTAGGCGATAAAATACTTGTATTATTATCCTATGATTGCATTTTCTTAACGAATCAACCCCTGGCTTCGGTCCGTTCGTACTTGGCCCACCCATTTCTACGGTCTACTTTAGTTTTCGTTTCGGTTATTTCTCCGTTAACGCTCTTCAAATCGTTTTGTTTACCCAGCGTAAAAAGGTGGCGCTGGCTGTTCGTGCCAATATCAGCCTTCCCTAATGATAAGGTTCTCGTTCGGCGTTTTCTGCTTCGCCAAGTCCTCTCAGACGCTCACGAAGCATCGTTGTTGTAACTGTTGTCGATTGTTCTGTCTTACGAAACCATTACGAGTCGTCCAGCTGTCATACGCATAGTAAGACAGAATAAACATTTGCCTCGGCTGTGCATATGCACTATGTTCATGCATGTATCGACCGTAGAGCAACGATAAATGACAGCCAACCAACAGGAGAGCGGTTCTATAGCCTGCTGGCTGGGCCAAAGGCCAAATGCAGCAGAAGTCAGGCACTAAAGCGAAGTTCTTCTTCTCGATCAGTCTAAATTCGTCCGTTCATCCATCGTCGCACTGAGCTATAGCTGCAGCAAAAATGTGCAGTACGCGCTCGATGTTGCTACGGCCGTTGTAGCAACAACCCCGTTACAACGACAATTCGCTCCATTGTTGTTATGCTTAGGTCATATGCGTACAGGTCGTGACGGATCCGCGTATAGTTAAGAAACTCCGTCCAAGATGTTTACATCTGTACGTGCAGTAGCCAGCTGTAGGGTACTAGCAACGTTTGCACAGTTGCCCTCAAAGGAACGTTTCTTTTTCCTTTTTTAATTTTCTTCGTCAGCTGTTACTTTTAACTTACTTGCCACTACAAACCTTTCGCGCGGTGGAGTTGTACAGCACCGTTGTAACCGTCGACGATGTTGGAAACAGCTAATTCTCCCATATTGTGAAGAGGGAGTAAGTCGTAGGGCAAGGTTGATACCGTGACAATGTTTGCCGTGCAGTCATTCGTTCGTTGCCACCGCCCCAGGCTTGTCAAGTCGTCACACGTAACGGCTCTGCTACCAACCACAGCATTACGATCTTATTTGCTATTGTTATTTTGAAAGAAGATAAGACCAGGAAACGTTACAAGCATTTGGAAATGCTGGCGAATCTGCAAGCTCATACGGACTAATTGGTACATATTCATAATTAGCTGCACACATGAAGGCATGCAGAAGTTTCTGTGTGCTGTTAAAAGAAGCAGCATAAGAAAAGGAAACGGTACTGCGCGTTAAACTAAAGTGTTCTATATATGAGCATTTGTTCATATAGCACATATAGCGCTTGTGGCGACATACAATCATAGAGCTGAGTAATCGTTTTAACAATACGCGACACGTACATTAATAAATCTTCCATCCATGAAAGCCATCGACTCTGTAGCACGTTACTCGCGCCTGTTATGATTAAATAAATTAGAAAAAAAAATGATTTCCTTCATATTGTCATGTTTTTGTTCTGAGTCCATCAACGACATCGATGTTCCACCACACGCAGGCCACAATGTTCACCCATACGCATATGGGTCGCCGCATACGGAGAACTTTTTAGTTTTATAACTTGTCTTGGTCTTGATGTCAAGTAGTATAAGATACACTCTATAAAGATTTTCGGTTTCCTGATTGGTTGCGATGTGATTCACACGTCCATGCAGTCCGAACTATTCCGATAGGTGTATAGGCACCTTAAGCAACTGACCGAACCTACGCAGCCCAGATCGTCTCCGAAGACACAGCGAAAAAATTCATCTCTGTCACTATCTCGCCAACGACGTTGCTTTTTTCTTTCCGCTATCGTTATTAGGGGGAACTTTTATGTATCGACGACACATATTGGACATGTTGTCGCGCGGTTGGGTGATCGTTTGTAGAAAAACGATGGAAAATTTAAAATGTTGGGGGTCGTTGCCGTTGTCATATGCCTGAATGTTGACTGTGTGCAGGCAAATTGTACACGTATGGAACAACGAAAAAAATCGGCCACAGCGTCACCAGCAGCACCAGGGCATGCTTGCCCGTCTTGACATCGTTCCACCTTATCAATACCAGCATCAAACAAATAAAGCCCTTCGAATAGCTTTCAACCATTGCCTGAAGGTTTTCACGTGTTCCCCAAAAGAAACTGTGCTTGACTCTGCCCTTATATTAATGTTGACGTATTGACGGAGCCCACTGTCACTTCTGCCTCCATAATTATTGTTATGAAGCTTTTGTTATCAGCTCTTGTTACGTGTTATTTATTGACGATTGGCGAAGCTATCGTCTTGATCAAGATTCCATAGGCAGCGGAACAACATTAATTTCTTATGGCCGTCAGCTCGATCAAGCTGCCAGTACTACTTAGCACTGTGTCATCTAATAGTATAGTAAGCAACGGAGCTATCCTAGATAAAAGAAGAAGACAAAATAATAGAAGTTACAGTAAGAACTAAAAGTACTTTGTAAGAAAACTAGAAAATGAAAGATACTAGTGAGAGTATTATGTCAGATGTGTCTGACCGTTTGTGCCCCGTTCTCGTTCGACATGAGAATGCTCCAAATGATAAGCGCGCTATGCAGGATGTATATACTGTCGAGACTGTCAGGAAGATGGCGTTTTGCGGAAGCGTTCAGCCATATGCTACATATATTAATGTGTGTAGTTCGTAGGCTTGAGTCTCACATTGCTGGGCCTAACACAAAATCACAGAGGTAGCCAATTCAATGACGCCAATCGATGATGAGCTCCCACTGCGATTGGACGTATACATGTTTGAGGCAAAAGGGTAGTCACGATGATACATGCCGTTGGTTTTCCTTTGGTCGTAAAGCAATGGTGGTAACTGTAAATGCACGTTCTATAGGAGTACGTGCGTCATTAGCCGCACGCTGGCCTGCAGGACAGCTATAGTAAATGCTTAGTACCATAGAGGCTCGTTACCAGCATTTACCGCAGCCTAAATGTAATCATCTGCGCAATGATGAATGCGTAACGGATCTTTTCGTTGTCAGCTTCGACGTTGAAAATGGGAAGGAACGTGTTCTAGCCCTAAGTTTGACACGGCACCTGCAGAAGCCCCTATCATTTTCATTCCTTATTATATACATTATTATAGTACATGTATATGTTTAGTGTACGACCAACTATTGGCCATTGGATCTCTCTCATTCTTTAATTTTGAATGTCGACTTTACCTTATAATATTATATGATGTTGGGATACATTTGGTACCTGTCGTTGCTGAAGTGCAACAAGCTAGTGTAACTTTTTTTTACTCATAAACTGTGATAAAAACCTGTAGTATACAGACGATGGACAACTGCCCTAATCCGTGGCTGAAACAACATCACAACAAAATTATGTCTGGAGAACTTGTATGAAGAGAGCGAGCGTAGTATGACCGACATGTGATAAACTTTATCATCACCATAACGCCGCGGTAAGTTATACTGTGAGGTTACGAGCTTTCCTAAAGTTTGTTTGCTAGGTTATATGCGTTGTATAATCGCTAATGGCGACATTATTAAGACCTTGCCCATGGGAGGGACTTTCCAGTACGAAACAGATGTGACAAAAGAAATTATAAGAGAGAGAGAATTGGTTCACGTCTTTTTTCAAACTATCTCGTCAGTGATATATACACATACTGTGTCAGCGTTAAAAACCAAAGTTACTTATCGAGAAGCTATTAGAACTGAATTACGCTGTCTGTTTGTGATACTCAATTTGTTGGTAAGGTCAGTGAGGTCCTTCGTTCCATTTAGCTTGTGACTATGCACCTAAGTACCTGAGCTCTTTTCCGTTTTGTGGCTGGTAATATACGCAGAAACGTCGATGTTAAAAAAGCTGCGCTATGTTCGACAGTTACGAAGTTCTTCACGAAAGAAAAGGATCTATGTGTCAAACGAAATATCTTCAATAAATTTTCGCGTTAACTATTGAAATGGAATTATTTAATTTAAAGTTAATGGCGTCTTACATTTTTTAGCAAACCCAATTTAGACTTTGACATATATTCAGAGATCTCCTTGGCGGGGTCTGGCAAAGAAAGCATTTATTTTAGCGCAGCGGAAACTCCAACAATATGGTCTGCGATGCAATGCAGATATTTCGAGCTACGGACCGGTTATGCCCAGTTAATATATATATATATATATATTGGAAATAAACATGTTTTTATCTGGACCCACAAACGCAATTTGCGCAAGTACATGCCGTTATTTATTTCTACACAATGTGCTACAATGGCAGCTAATTTATGGCAATAACAGTCCAGTAAGCAATCCATAATATTTCCAATTACTTTTACTTTTTTCATTTCAAAGCGGATTAATATCTACTCCTTTAACTGACCATTATCAAGCCATTTCACCAGCCCACGTAAAATATCTGGCGTTTTTTCTTCACTAATAGAACAGAGTCACTGTTAAGTCAGAGAAAGCTTCATAATCACTTTGCAAAGGGCAATTCTAGTTTCTCTTCCATCAGTACTGGCTTATGTTTGTTCCAGTTCCGAATACGTGTTCATCCGGCCGCCATCATCGCGTTGCGAAGCTTGGTCAGACCATAGCACAATAGTAACACCATCGTTATAAGGCCGTTTTTGGGAATTGGATGAGCGTTTAACATTAGTCGACAACGATAGAAGCAGCAACTGGTTGACATGTCAATGCCAGTCATTAGGTGAGCTGGTGAACACGACCATCACCATCAGCCTACAAATGACAGATACACACATAATAGTTCTGAATATCACTGCTGAGTTTCAGTTGGTCGTTTATTCCGCTGGGACGTCAGCGCTCTGCTATTTTTTTTTTGGCCCTTAAGCCCCTATCCGGTTCTCTAACATCAACCCGGAACGGCTTTAGAAAGTAAGGAAGTCCTACAGCTGCCATTTATGCTGTCAATTTCTAATTTCTACCCTTTTTTTCCTAGATGATGAGACGCATTAGGACAATCATATTCGGGTGGAACAACGAAACGTGGCCGTTTGTTATGGATGAGAAAACTTATGCATCTACGATTTCAATTTTGAAAGTGTTTCTTTGTTTTTTTTTGTTCCCGTTCGCAACGGGGTCTCTGGCTGACTAGGACACCCAAATACGAGCGCATACCTGCAATAGTTCGGCGCACAGAAGGCCACTTTCTATTAGAAATTTCACGAGATTTCGAGTATGGGGCCACTCCTATGGACAGTCATTACGGTATAGAGAAAAACGCCAAAGTATGAATTCGTCAGCTTCTAGGTCGATCTGTCGAGCCGAAAAATCCCTAAAGCTACAGAGCGCCATTGCTGCTAGGCAACAAAATCGAAAAACAGACCCAAGATGCGACCAGCAGTAAGCTTTATTTAAGTGACACACCCGTGTGAATTACCGGAAGACCACTGTCTAGTTCTGCACTAGTCAGCTGCTTTTTTCAGCCGTTCAAGCAGATACTATGTACTTCACAGTAACCCTGTTACACAAATATAAATATATACGGAGTGGAATAACAATAAGCGCAGACACCTAACATAATCGAATGGAACGTTGCTAAAGTTAGAATTATTGAACCGTTCAAAGTGTAGTGCGTATGGATAAACTTGAGTGGTGCGATTAACTGCGACCAAAGGAGTTTTTAAAAAAAAAGTTATTTATATTGGAGGGGCTGACAGAGCTCGTAATGTCACACAAGTGGAATTCCGCATCGATTATTTATGTACTAGTACTGCGGATAATTTCGAAAAACAAGCGATACTATTCGAATTTTGTTTAGCCTTAAGCTCAGTGTTATTATTATAGAGCGTAAAAAAATCTAGCTCGTGCATCTAGATGAACACGTCTGTTGATGAGTTTAGCAGCGTAAAAGTATCCTATGTACATTATGTAGTGATAGAATAATCGTGAACGTCTAGCCACAGCAAACGTGAATGAGGTCAGAAATGTTGTATCCTCAAGGTTTTTCCTGTTCCAGGTTACAGGTACAAATAAAGTAGTGTTATTATATGTTAAAAATATGTAAAAGGCCTTGCTCCCTTAATATATTCCCCACCAGTACGGTATGGCACGATTTCCATACAGTTTGATAACACCGAACAGAACTATGCTAGGATAGAGGAAAAAAATCCTTGCTTTTTTTGGAAAGCAAAAGTAAGACCGTTTAAATTATGGCTGTTCTCCTTGAATCGTATAAAATCATTGGCTTCAGCAATTATGTTTTTTTTTTTATATATTTCATTTTTGATTTAATCAGAAGTATTGATTGAGCGATCATTGAGCAATTGATAACTTTCTTCTATAAGGTGACTTTGTGGGGTACTGTCTTCCTCCCTTTAAATCGGTCTATGTTTCTATATTCTAAGGCTCAAATTAGAAAACACAGTTTTTGCCCTTGTATTTAACGATTATATCTGGAAAATATGTAACATTCGCGCTAGTTTTCGCCTTTGTGGCTCTACTAAATAATACCATATCCGATGCCCATTGCTACAATTCGTAATGGCGCTTTCTGCTTCATAATCTAAATTCGGGTACATACATTAGCATAGAGTATACTTGATTTTCACGGTTCCAATCAGCCGCTTGTGGTTTTGGTGACTGGCTTGCGTATTTGTACTATGCAATGGAAACGTGCCAACGCATCAGATTTGCTTGGAGAAATACACCGAATAGTACTACGCTATGCAACAACATGATTGTTTATAAACTCTATAATGAAGGTAATAACAGTTGCCATACCACCGGGTGACAGCCTATTGTGGATATATATACACAATGGTGTTCTACTGTCTACTATCGAATAGGGTTATAGACAGCGGGAACATGCAACGATAAAAGCATACGGGATTGTATATATGAACTACTACAATGTGACCGAATTCGTTCCCACTATGGATTCGCGACTTACAATAGTAATGGCCAGTAGGCGTGAAAACAAAAGTAAACTTTCGTTACTTGAGGCAGGCGTGGGGCTTAAATGACGCGGCTAGCGACGATAATCGATACGGCTAAGGAGCTCTGTACGTATCGGGGCAACTTAACGCGGACCAATCGAGCGTATTTTCGCTTCATTCTTCGTGATCGATATAACAATATTCCGCCGATAATATTGATTATTCTGTCCGAACAAGTGACCACACTGTAAAAATGACTATATGCTCCGCACAAAAACCCAAGGGTTTGATGGTGACTTTTAGTTCCGCAAATTTAGCTTGAGCAAAATGATCCCCGCACGAAATGATGCCCCCGCCCGAGCGCGATTGCTGCATACACCTCGCAAGTTCCGACGCATACTGTACGATTTACGTACGCATGCACTAAGCAGATAAAAAAACTGGCCGTTTCCTCCAACTCAAGTTGTGGCATACGAGCCCCGTGCTTAGCCGCGATGATCTTCGTTGGAACCAAAGATTATGGCATTATTAGACTACGGTCATGATGTACGTTACTGAACGTATTATGTAATATGTTTGTAGGTCTATTCGCGTGATATAAAGCTTTAGCTGCTCTCCTTCTCGCTTGTTTGGCCCAGAGGGCAATGGATTACTCAATTAAAGACTGATTCACTGTTTAACCTCCGGAGCATCCGAAATGCTTAATTAACCTCTTTTCTTGCCTTGTATCAGCCCGTAAGCAGGGTTCATTTTATTCAGTTGAACTCTCATAGGGTTATGTTTATTTAATGCTGAAGGCTACATTTTTATCCTTCGAACCAAATGTGAGAACGGATATCACTATTTGTTATTTACTTCATTGACCGTTTCATAAGGCAGTCCCTACTTTATCCATGAACCATTCCCAACTTGTGTCATCATTATGTATTTTTTTAAATAACTATTAACAGCAGGATTGAAAAAACACCCGTTTTTTTTTTTATTTTATATGATTTCAGTTTTAGAATACAAATGGAAGTGATAGTTGGTAGCATTTGTTAGCATTATAAACCGCTAAATTTTATCTACTTTACGTCGTATTGTGTCTTGCGCTACAAAAAACAAAATCTTGTAAGCATAAAGAGTTATTGAAAATCTATTGGCCGTCTTGACCAATAATATTCTCATTATCATTATTATATTTTCAAGAATTAACGTACGGGAAAGCTTTTTCACCGCTGTCCACTCTTGGATGAAATATCTCTTAATAACTAATAAATAAATAAATAAACATGTTATTGTTTTATCCGGATGGCTATGTTTGTGGTAATCAAACGTTAAGAAAAAAGATTTGGTCGATGTGAAAGAAGTAAATTTTGATTTTAAAAGCCTGTTAGAAGGATCATTATCACGGAGTTCATGAATACAAAAAGCTGTCAAGCTTGTCGAAATTCCGATCCCGAATACGTTCTACAGTTCTACGACACTACTTTACGGTTTTCAGCTATGTTAGATACAAACCCGTTTCAAAAAACTCATGCCTGTCATGTGGACCTCGGATGTCTGCGTACATAGACAAGAGTCGTTCAACGTTAACTAATTTATTCGTTTCTGAAACATATTTTTCATCTTTCGCTTGCCAGTCGTTCACTTTGAGAGTGAAGCATCTGTCAGGAACTTGGTCAATGCCGCTTTTTTTCCATTCAGATGAATCTTGCATACTTTTTTGTACAGCGGTACACCACACAGACGCTGTACTTAGGTAGCAACGACGTCGAAATCGAGTTGGTGTTGATCCGAGCCGTTGACTGGAGTGGAGCAACCTACGGGGCAGGCTACGAGAACAAAACTCTCTCTCTTACGATGGGCGGAGCCGCATCAGAAGCAGGCAAGACACGAAAGTGGTCGGCGGACTATCGATGGGTGTCGTCGCTTACGTTCCCTTTGACTGCGCTAAGAGACAGTTTTAGAGGGAAGATAACGAGTGAGAAGAAAACGCGTGTGCTGAACACGGATATAGCGTCAGTAGGGAGAGACTATGTAGCCTTAAGGGCCTCCTGAGGCCCAAGACCCACGATGACGAAACTAGCCCTGCTTCTGTTCCTTCGACCTTACGTGAGTCTTGCACTTATACGCCCTTAAAGGTTACGTTGTCTATGCTTGGCAGGAACTTCACCGATGAATAGAGTGTCAAGAGGTTACTCAAAAAGCCCGTCAGCAACTGACCAAGCACCGAATAAAGCGAGTGTCTACGAAGGAAACGCAGGGTTCAAGAAACTAGGTCAACGAAGAGCAGGGAAAAATGAAAAATCAAAACAATTTGAGGATGACATTGTAGCGTTTTATCTACGAGATAATAATGACAAAGTGATTGTAAGGTAGTATTTAATTCAATTACCTAGGTAAATAAATATATAGGGTTGTACATGTATATAGCGTTATACGACTAATATATACAGCCATGAAACACCAATTTAAGACTCTTTTACTTTTTATAACTTTTCTTGAAATAAGAAAAAAGTTTAACCAAAAAATGCAATATGTATGATCAAACTTGGGTTCTATCTTATTGAAGAAAGAGTATTGATCTTACTATGAGGACATTACTTAAGGTCAGCAAGTCTACTCTATCGTCATGCGCTTTAGACTCCTCCTGGTCCTTTACACTATCTCTCAAGAAGTAGACATTTATCAGTAAGCGATTCTCGGTATTCGTTTATAGGCGTTTGTCCGTCTTAGATTTAGATACACGAATACAGAACTCAATCACACTTGTTCAACCAAATGCTTATAATCTGCTACCAAATGCTAATTTTAGGCAGCTCACTCATGTAACGCGCGAAACGTATAGTATCGCGGCGTCTATCTTTTCCTGGAAACAAAGCATTCTTATCGAAAGAAAAAGGAAAGCACCTGAAACACTTTCATGGTTCCATGAAAGAACAGATTTATTGGAAGCGCGACATTTCTGAAAAAACATATATATGTAATATATATATATAAGGTACTTGGTAAATAGACAGCATTTTGATGAGGCCAACCTTTCGTCGAGTGCTAACCTCGCTTGGGGTCCTGAAGTGGCCGTTTGCATAGCGTTTGTTTTTACCAGTTGTATCTTTCACACTATGAAGCTGCCTGACTCTTCGATCTCTTGTCGAACTTTTTTTTGACTCTTTGATCCCATCCGTGTTACGTTCGTGAGCTGCTGTCGACTCTCTGCCATTCGCGCTAGACCCTCACCCGAGCCACTATCTATGTTCTATCGGACCTATATTGCCAGGACTCATTGGAGCTCCACCCGAAATTTTCTTATCCCTTCCTCGGGCAACGGCAAGTCACGACCCAGTGACCTCCCCCGCGCGCGACGTTCAGGGGTTCACGAGACAACACTTACACCGAGATCGCAGCTCACACCGAGCGCTGATTCTGAGTTCAATGAGTATTGAAACAGATATCCCTTTATAGACGATCTTACGTTCAGCGGAGGGTTGAGCGGAAAACCACATTTGCCGTCTAGCCATGTTTGACGGCGCATTTTGCCTACTGTCTATGCCACCCGATGCCAGAGTGCGAAAAATCACTGGACGGTGTGTCCATTTAGAAATTTTCTACCGAAGATTGACCAAAGAAAGTTTTCATCTATTGAAGTTTATTACGGTAGTACATTAGCCCATGCGACGCTACAAGTTCGAACGCCGACCGAGTCGTAGCATTAGTTTGTTACGATGTGCAAGGTTATAAGTGTTCTCTTCTGCAAAAGAAGTATCGGACTAATTAGCTTTGTCTCGCCAAAGATGTCTGCTCATCTTCGTGCCGGTCGAAGCGAACTTATCGGATCAGTGTAAGATAAACTTTCTCCCGCTGCATTGCTTTGGCGCGCGCACTTAGCTACGCGAGACAAAGAGTGAAGGATTAGGTTCAGCCGAATCTCAGATGGATGAGGGAAAAACAAGGCAAAGGATGTTTACGAAGAAACATTAGCTGTGAGTGAAGTACTTCTGATGTTGCAATACTTCACTGCAGTAAAGGACACAAAAACAGGAAGAACCCATTACCGAATAAAGGGTATCCAAGGGAATCGTTTTCGTATATTTTTGAGAGTTAGCCACAATGATCACCACGACTGTCCGAAAGCGCCGTGCAGGCGTGGCAAACGAAGACGAACTTAGAGCGTTCTACGTTCCAATGACAGTATCAATTTAATATCTAGGAATAATAGAAAATTACAGAATTTCATTAGATGAGTGCGTGCCACCGTTGGTTTAATACCACATTTGAAAAATAAGTGCAAGCCATAAGCGATAACCGTTGCAAAAGAGTCACCAGAAGCACCGAAATGTTCGTCAATTTGGTGGACAGCAAAATGTTGCGCTTCGAGGACAAATTTGTGACGCCTTCATGGCCACCAACGCCAGACCAAGAGGGCGGCCACCCCTACAATGTGATGTATGGGACAAATCGGAATTCTAGGGGCAGAGGTCTATGATAGAGTAGAGCCTAGCACATGTTCACAGCCTTCGTAGCCTACAGAGAGTCTGACTCTAAACTGATTGCTCATGAACATTGATCGTCGTCAGGGCGGCATGGTAGTTGCGTACCTGGAAACCTACTAGTGCACAAGTGGTAGCTAAATCTAAATAGGACCATTTTTTCATAGGCAAGCTTTAATGGAAAACAAATTGTTTCGTAGATAGATACTTTTTTCATTTCAGCACAAATAATAACCTTATCTAGGTAACACAAAGTACTGTGATGCTCAGTTATTGCTTTGTCTTGGTCTTTCCTCAGGCTGCTGACATTTTGCGTTGACGGAATCACACCGGCACTGAAGCAGCTGTTCGCATATTTAAAACAAAAATGATTTTTTAGGTTAGATTATTTTGAAAAGTAACTTAGTTTACCTAAAATTGTCTGCATGCATTAGTTTGCTTGCGTTTTCAATGTAGACGTATGTACTCCAATCGGGGCTAGAAGAAGTCCACTCTTAGAAAAATGTAAAGGCATGTCTTTTGTAAAAGCGCTTAAAACGGCTAGAAATAGCTTAATCTTATTATTTTAAGGCATTTTTTGCGGTGCATGTTGTCTTTCAAAATGATTACAGTAGAGAAAGTGTAAACGTTTCTCGCGATTCGTCTTAAGGAACACTCCCCCTAAGGAATGCAAGCTAAGCAATAATGTGTCCTTGACAGCAGTCCTGTTTGATAATATGTGATTTTTTCGCTGTGGTCCTTTAGGCTCGATCCGTCCTATTCTACTGGAACTGCCTCCACTATCGATTCAGGATCAATCTATAGCGACTCGTACGGGCGTTCGCTCATTCGGCGACCCTATTCGAGGATGAATACTTTACAAAACAAAGGTATCGTAAAGAAATCTTTTCTAAACTAATCGCAATTGAGCTTATAATAGTTCGACACATAATGTCTATTCACTGAAGTCCATAATCTTTCATGCAACGGCGATATGATATTTGACTTCATCAACTTTCTATAGAATTACTATGGGCTATTAAATTGCTTTCAAAAAAAAAAAAAAAGATATAAAAGGCACTTCGAGCCCTGTGAAGCGTCGAATAATTTTCGATCAAGGCGCGCGCAAATTTAAATCCGTATATACTGAGAAGGTCCCGATGTACCAAAAAAACGTGAAAACCTGTTTGCCTTGTTAGGCCTGCTTTTACCATTAAATTCATTTTGGTGTTTTGTCGTATATCTAAAAACACTAACATAGGTCAAACTAAAATTATATTTTACCAATGCAATACTCGCATATATATCTGTATATATATATATATGCTTCAAAGCAAAACCGTGTAAATAGTTTGCTATATGAAATAATTGCTTTATGTTACCCTAATCGTTAACGTTTTAGAGTACTGTATGCGGTACATATGGTTATTTTTCTTTTATTTGAGCGGCGAACCAATATTGTCTAATTGTTAACTCAGGTGAAATAGTCTACTAGTAACTAATTATGTCATTGGCGTTTAGGTCAGTTCTTTAGGCCAAACGTAATTCGGTCGCTTCCTAAATTGTAACGTCACTCAGCCTGAATACTATATCTATATATAAAATTATTTCTGTGACGCTATGTATATCCGATACGTCTTTCATAGTGATTTGATAAGTTCTATAAATTGGCCCTTTGTCTTTCAATAATAGCTCCTTATTTAATGATGTAGTAGATACGTCCATATAAACGTTGCTTGACGCAGGCTGCGATCAAAACAGAATGCATAATTAACAGTCGAGTATGACCTGTGCCATGGATACCAGCATCCCCGGGGCATGTAGATAATTCGAAATTAAAGAAAAAGAATCATATAGATATCATGTACATGTCTAGCACCATGGTCATCATGCTTCAGTCTAATAGCTAACTCTTTGTAGGCGGCCAGCTAAAGCCGGCTGATGTCATCTTGAAAGATGACGACATTAACACGATTATAGAATGATTTAGTTCAGCTATTAGTACGTAGCTTCACATGATGATAACATGACGTGTAGGCGTTTTTAACGTCTTACCTCACTTTGCTGATTACGATTATGACTGAAACAGATATTCCGACGATATTAGAAACACAACGTATTACTATACTGTTTTACTATATTAAAGGCAAAGATTAAAGCAAAACAAATTCGATACCCACCTGAGGCGGCGAAATTTCACAGCGTCATATGGATTTGATGTACAATACTGCTGGAAACACGTTGGTCACACCATATAACTGTAAAATGAATCTGTGTATTTCGCTAGGTAAAAAGCGTTCTACATTAGAAATGTATCTAGGTGTTGTTAAATAAGTATCATCTGCCACTTGAGCAGCCTGATCGGTTCCCACATTGACTGGACTGAAACACAAAGGGTTCAGCTTCATAATCTAACTTGATGAAGATCCGACATCCGGATTTGCCTGATTTTTTACATACAATTCGTATGCTAGCCATCTCTTATGCTTTTTAAGTCTAAGATCTTGTTCTGATTATCTTCCACACAGGCTGTTATAAGAGACATCACATCTCATTTCCGAGACGGCCCTACCTCGTTTAACTTGTCGAAAGCTTTAGCGACGCAGATTCCCGGGATTTTCACATTTAAATTCTATCATGCTGGTGCTTCCCGCCTTTTCTGTAGCAACGCGCAAGCCAGACGAAACAGTCGATATTGGCGTTATTATAGCAAAAACTTGTAGTCTTCGACAGCTCTAACACGCCTCGGCTGGCCAATAGCATTTTATATAATATGATATATTAAAAAATGGAAAAGAAAGCGATGTGATTGTTGAGGTTCCCTCGTACAATGATTTGCCTATAGAAAGAAAGTAAAAGGACGTAAATGGAGAAAAAATCGTCCAGTGAATAGGACTGCGCTTATCTAGCGCTTGTCTTTATAATGAGTATATTAGAAATAAATATTTATCCATCGTGCAGTTGTTCTATAACTAGCATACGCGGTAGTTTTTTAGTAGTCAACGATGTGTTTACCTCAATAGAGAAACAAAAAGGTAGCATGGATTATGTTATATATGTATGTAATATATCGACAACTGGCAGTTCGACATAGACGGGGGTCTTTAATATCCCTTGAAGCTGTTAGTTGTCGAAAGCCTACATCGGCGTCTGCGACAACCAGAGCGACTGCGTCGAAAAAATCAATTGATATACAGCGTAGGTTTTAATGATCCAATATCTTGCTTACTAGCAATTAAACAAGTAGTTAATTAGGGATTTTGTGACTGATGGCGACCTTCGCCTCATCGCGCTTGTTTGTCAGATTTTTATTCCATCAACACGCATTCGGATTAATTTCCGTCAAGACTGATACAACAAATATTTGCGTTTGTCTAATAACTTCAGCAAATTAGGCAGTCGCTTTAATCTTCGATAAAGGGGTAGAGGATACAAGCAGCTGACTTAGGCCTGAAACAGGAGAAAACGATCAGATCTTTATTTTTATAGTCCTCGGAGGAAAAATTATGTCAGAAACGGTACATTTATCGTAATGTTGAGATTTACACATGAAACGTAAAAATTCCAAGTTGTTGCGGATAGAAAAAACTGCATAGTACCATCAACGAAAGCGATGAGTAGTTTGCTATTAACAGCCTCGTGGCTGATCGAATTAAATTGAATCGAGTCCCTTTAACGGGGGGCTCGCAGGGGAATTTGCTCCAGGAATCTGCATCTGTGCAGTGCGTGGGGTGCTAAGCCCCTACGTCATTCGTTTACTATTGTTAAAACTACGTACTGCTCTCGCATTGTTACTGGAGTATTTTATCTGTACATGTAACTATGAATATGTCTTTAGCCATCAACTGATAAACATCTGATCGTTGATATCGATTGACTGTAACATCTGATTGATCTTTGAGTGATTTAGACTGGCCCAAGAATGTCATTTCTCAATACATCGTATGCTGTGATGATCATTTGTTGCGATTGGATAGCGAACAATAATTGCATCTGAACGTCTGCGTGCCTTGAGCTGTCGTGCGTTTTGTTATCATACACAAATAAATCTCAAGCAGAAGTTAAAACAATTCTTCTGAAGCAAATTCATACTTAGATTCTGGCAAGTTATAGAGCGGTCCGTGTTGCACCCTGTAATTAGAAATAATTGTTTGGCACGATCATTGACTGTACCAAGACGGTATCGTGCGGATGAAATCATTATGACTCGCCGCTATGTGCCCCCTTGACCCCTTGTCGTAGCTGCTATCCAGCTTTGCCTCATTTGCGTGGAAAGCGCACCGCAGTCGTGCAATAACGTGATATCTACCCACTCGCACATCCCCACGCGCTGAGAACGTGTCGTTGATCCATAAGTATCTAATTTCTGATTTTAACACTACTATTTGAAATCAGCCGACGGTTTCTTCTACAACCCTTCCCTGTGCTGCATATACCGCCGTAATTATACTAACATTTCGAAACAAATAATGATTAACATAATGGTAATAACAATAATAGGACTTCTTTGCAGCGGTAGCCTTAATAATAATAATAATAATGGATGAGGAAACTTTCATTATTGTAAACTAGGACGTCCTTTGTCCTACTTCAATTAAGTTTCAAAAAAGTTAAGGAAACAACATACAATCGCTCGAAAACATTTATTATCGACAATGCAAAGTATTGAAAAACGTTAGATTTATCCATTCTTATTTAATCATTACGTTAGATTGAATCCGTTATTTGTTATTTTATTATTATTTTTTTAATTATCAGGATTGCTGAAAAAACAATTGTAAAATAATAATAATAGTGTTAACATAATATGACTGTCTTTTGCATATATATAATAGAATTCATAACAAAAACAGCTTCAATTTTACTCTTGAGCTGCAACGCAGAAGTGCGGAACAATTTCAATCAGCAATGAAAGTGTAGGCGGCTTTCAAAGACGCATAGTTATGTATGATGCTAAAATCGTTTAAACATCTGGTCGTTTTTATCAATCGCACAGAAATGATCTATCTAAAACGACCGCTTATGTTTTCGAATAACCAGATTCACAGTAATACAATAATAGATTCCAGCATTAATTTTCCCTTTTTCTCTGTGGCAGGAGCGGGGGGTCGTGGCTTGAATCCGCGGCCGGATCCCGTCGAGTCGTTAGGCACATTCGGTAAATGGCATTTCCTTATACTCGTCTACACTATCGTACTCGGATTAGTCGTAGCTTTTCAGGACACCGTCGGATTAGACTTCCTCGCCCCGCGAAACATCGCCTACCAGTGTGATTACTTCGGGTGCGTACATTTTACAGTCATCGCCAGTGTCAACGTCCACCGTACGTATGCAGTGTTCTTATTTACCACAGTTACACGCCTACTGGCCAGGTTCAGTTGCGGAATATCAGGGCAGCTGGACGCAAGAAGGCCGTGCCCACTAATCGCAGTCATCTTGTTTTGCTTAGACTAGCCTTCATCATTGCTATCAAATGTATTTGGTACACACTAATTAATATTCTGGACACACAAACAAAACGTGCATCTTATAGTTACGAGAAACGTTTTTAATTTATTAAGGACGTTCTTTTTCTTTTTCTACTTGAGCCTGATCAAGGAGTTGAAGTTAACGTCTTGGTCTTAAAAGACTTGGTCCTGATAGATGGCCAGGACGCGCCTTTAGTAAAAATTTGTTTCCCGCATGAAGGGGTATTTCAAGAGGATCTTATTCAAATTTGAGATTGAAATTCAGCAGATTAAAATTAAAGCTGTAAATCAACGAAAGCACTATAAGCTGTAATAATGAAGAATTTTATTGGCTTAATCATTAGCTAACAATGGGACCAAACATCTCGTCACGTAGTCATTGTAATTGTCGGAAAAAAACGATAGTTATTACAAGTTCTTGTTATCGTCGAGCACATGACCGTATAGAAATAACTATACTTAAAATTGAACAAGGTACTATAACAGCTAAGATGATGAACGAGCCATGCTCGAATAATTCTGAGGAACTGGTAAAAACAAAATGGCCGTTCCTTTATTTGTGGTTCGTGTAGTGAACTGAAACCCAGTACTATTTATACTCCCATATATATATATATATATATATATATTAGACATAAGTACGATTATTGGAAAGAAGCCGGACGTTATCGCGAACAGGTATTACATACAACACCTGTGCTATTTGTACGGTAGCGATTGACAAACAATTAAATCGATAATTTTTTTTCGTTGAAAGATAAAATTGGTACTATTGTTCAGCTCGCTACTGGACATTTAAGCTGTTTAAACGCATAGAAGCAAGGAGTCATTTTTTTTGGCCCAATGTCACCGAAAATGCGTCTAACAACAGATTCGAGCCTGGATTTGGATGTGCTAGAAAACCTTCTCCTTACCGATGTATAATAATTCTTACATACGTTCAGCTCGTTGATATCAGTCAGATGGATATTTGGGACGATAACGTTGAGATTGTTAGTTTAGAAGAAAAGTAAGGTGGGTGGCAAACGAACTTTACGTACAGACGTTTACTTAAGTGATTCGTCGTTGGGAATCGTTAATTTCTGTTGTTGGTGTTTGCGTTTAGTTCCTTGGACACCAGAAATCAGCCTGTGAGCCAATTATCAGAGTTTACTAAAACTAGCTCATTAAAGTCGTTTCTGAATATCTCATCAGGCCGTAATCATTTTATGTCGTGATGCGGTACCGAGAGGCCCGGTTACGAGTTACATTTAGCACCCCCACTGGCGAAGCTGTAAAAAGCTCGTTATTGCAATTTGTCTCACATGTCGACTCAATCGTATCGTGTGCAATCGTTCGATTTCTGATCGATTAACTCGTTCCGTTAGAATCACTATTACTGTCACTAGGAAATAGACGCTCGAAAAATTGCGTGTCCGAGCTATATAGCCACGGGGAGTATTTTTTTTTCTGAGCTTCAGTTATGTGTTCCACTGTGAGTTTCTGCTTCTCACCATCTCGTCTGTGCCGTCACTGTCGGGCGATTTTGATATGATCAGTCATTGCCAGAATGGGCCCACTCTGTCCTAGACAATAATCGTGCATGCTTATATAATTTATATCTAACCTATTAAATATTATAGCGTATGACCTACTTATCTGACAAAGTTTACCGAAGCAGTTGGTATGTTAGCTGCACTACTCAGGATGCTGCTCAGGATTGGGCGTGAGGCAGAAAAGCAGCGACGGTTGAGGCTGTATGCACAATGCAAAGCTTAGTTTGTTTTTCTTTTGAAAAGGTAGTTAATACGATTCTATACAAGCGGCCGTTACGATTAAGAGTCAAGGCTCCCAATCTAAGCGAGTATGACACGAGACTTTCTGCAGGAGGGAAAACGCTTTCTAATCTTCTGACGCTTTTATAAGCGCCAAATTCAACTCATAGGGCGATCTGCGTGTTACGTGCATGATCTGAGACATATTCTGAGAGCTACAAGCATTAACTATTCTGATTTTGTCTTTTCTTTCTATTCTGACGCTTCAGCAATGGTTCGACAGTAACCAGCGTCCAGACCCGCTCGGATCTTTTGGACTCGATACGGTTACGCGACGATGAGCGTCGTCTGGTCGAGAGGTGTTTCACTAGAGACTTCGATGTTAGGAACGGGTCTGAGCTGCTGCCCAGTTTTGAGTCATCTGGTTCAGGCGGTAATGCTACTGAAGTGCTCGTAGTTGATCCGAACTCATCGAAACCTTGTCGAAAGTGGGTATTCCCACAGGATGTCCATAAGCGAACTATGATTGAAGAGGTAGGCCGTCGAAAGTATACAATACATTATACTCGCTTTTTTTGTTTCATTTCTGATAAGAAATAAGAGAAAATGTGGACGTTTCTTTTAAGAAATTAGAGTAATTCACCTGATATACTATGCAATGAAAAATGATATTGATAATCAATATTCAAATCCCTGATTCAAATTTTTCCGGTTAGGTGGCTTTACCAACTAACACTGGAACCTTAGTAAGCCCTGCTTCGCTTTTCAAGACGCTGATTCGAACTAAATGACAAAGTCCACTTCTTCAAAAGAAACTGGCTTGATAAACAAACCGATCCATCTTGACATGGTATCTCTGAAAAAATCTTTTTTGGTTAGTTCCCAGCACTACTGCGCCTAGTTCCCAACTTGGACAAACTCACGTATGCCTAAATTTAGTGGCCGGACACTTCATCCCTCCACTATCACCGGTACGAAAGATGTGGTATACAAACATTGGAGAAGATAACTGATTTACTTGTGTGTTTCAGTGGGAGTTAGTCTGCGACGATTCATGGCTGTCGTTGTTCCCACGGGGCGCACATCTCGCTGGTCTTCTTTGTGGCGCTCTATTCTGGGCGCTTTTAGCCGACCGCTGGGGTCGAGTTCCATCGATCGCGTTGGCCAACGTCCTGCACGTCGGGGCGTCGGTGGCGGCTGCATTCGCTCCGTCATGGGAATATTTCGCCCTTGCGAAAGCTGGATCGTCGTTCGGTCTTGGAGGGATGCTCATCGCGTTTATTCTGCGTACGTAATGATTGGCGCAATATTTTAAAAAGGCGGAGAGCGGGGGAGGTGACAAGGTAAACACGATCTATGCGTATGGCAATAAGATTCGTCCAATGCACACGGGCACAAGTGTGACGGTAATGGCCAGATGAACGAAGCAGTTTTACCGGCACTCAAGTTTTTCAAAGCACCTGTTTCGTTACGTCTTCTAGTTACACCTTTCATCTATAATTGTACATAATTAATAACTCCTAAGTACGACAAAGATAAAAAAAAACAACTATATATCGGAAAAGCATGAACTAAGCAAAGGAAGATTCCACTCACTTCCCGCAACCATCATTTGTACGAGGTTTATTTTTTCAATATTTTTTGCGTTGACGTGCTTTAGTATCAACGCAGGTAAGACAGTATTACAAAATCACGCATGCTAAATCCATCTACTAAACGAGTGAGACAGCTATCCTAGTCGATGTCAAGGTCATAGCAGCGTCTGCATTCAGTTTTCCCGCCAAATTTCAAAATCGGGTCATTTGTTATTGACTGTGGCAGCGATGTGTACACGGCGGCAGAGTGTTTTTTGCACCGCGCTTTCTCATGCACATATTTGCTTATTGAATACTCAGCTGCCGCGTGGCGGTTGCAACGGCAATAGTGAACGGTTTCGGAAACGTCTGTGTGTCTAAATGACACAGTATCGTAAATCAATGGCCTGTGCGGCTCGGCTGATCTCCGTTTCCGGCTCGGGAAGCGAAGTCCGCGCAAGGCCTCCCAATCATATCTTCCATACCAAGATTATCACGAGATGCATTTTAGCCCGCGACATGCAAAGCATCTTAAGGTGCTGTCATTGCAACTGCTGCAGACGGCAGAATGAACGCGGGTTATGCGGATGCGTTTGACGAACCCACGATGATGTTAAGGCAGCCGATCTGCTTTTGCAAGTACGAAATTGAACGGCCAATGCTTAACGGTCGACTACGGATGACTGACTCTAACGAGCCCTAGCAATTGCCCAGGTATCGTGAGGAGGTAGTAGTGTGTAATGCGTAAATTTGGCACGTATAGCACCTGATAGTAGTTCACTGCTGTGCGACTACATAGAAGGGATAGTGCAAAGCAATGAATAATAAAAAAAAAAACGGTAAAATCGTCGGTTATGTGATCGATGCGTGTTAACCTTTAACACTAATCGCGTTACGTTAGTTCGATTGTTGTTTTGCTGTTTCAACAGCGACGACGACGATATGCGGCGCCGAATCGTCTTCGATGAAAAGGCCAGTCAACAAAGAAAAACTGTTGATTTGCGCGCAAAAAAATCGCTATAGCCGACAGGCTAGAATTCAAAACAAGCGTTTCAACGGCCGACTGATAAGACGCTGCCATAGTTGACTAAGGCATGGGGCTAATCGAGGGCGTTTGCGATACAATTGAAAAGAAACGGCAATTAGCCACAGCGCACGACGTTGGAATGGTTTTGTAATAATAGTAGTTGGGAAAGCCCCCACGACAGCGAATTGGGAGTAGCGTGTTTACTTGCTAAACTTACAGTACCTAGTGGTCGAGGTTCGAATCGGTGGGTAGACACTTTGCGTTTTATACTGGGATACAGTCGTCTGAAGTAACACATAAAGACTCAAGAAGCGGAGATTAAACACGAAAGAATGATGCGGGTTAGAATAGCGGTTATTTTTCTTTAACAGCAACAACAGAGTCGAAGCTAATGTTAACGATGGTTTCTCAGTTACTTTGTTGGCTATAGAATTGAATAGTACTGAATGATATTCTAAAGTATTCAATAGCGGCTAGTTGAAGGTTGCAGAAATCACGCTTATGGAATGCTATTTCACACCTGGAACGCGGTGTCAGTATAGCACCGGTGTTAATGGTGACGACGCTGCTAAACGCATAAAGATAATGCCAATATCATACAATGTTGACTGTATAGACGACGAATTTCATAACGAAGAAGCAAAGAAAATGAAGTTCAACTTAACTTATGGGTATCTTACTTTTGATAAAATTCTAGGTAGTCAAAAGCATCGGTAAGCAGACGGGTGACATTAGGCAATTTTTTCGAAACAGCTAAGCAAATCGCTCTAGCTTCTTTTTTTTTTTCTTCGACTTATGATGGATACCCCACAACAATAGATGGACTATCGAAAATCATTGTGCAACATATAAAGCAGATACTAACTGCGGCCAAGCAGCTTCTCATGCGTTAAAATTCCACTAGACGCCCAACGATTTACTGTAAAAAATCATTACGGAACGATCCTGTCTAGTTTGGTTTACCATAGCATGGCAAAGTGTTGCTTTTTCTACTTCGAGAGACGAACATTTAAATAAATTAACTTCAGCTATTACGACGTCAAATTCGCTTCATCTTTGTCTCAAGACACTCATATGATCACAGATTTCCACATATACATAGATATATGTTGAAAAAAGTTGCTGCATCAGCTACAAGGCCAGGTCTCATGATTCTGGTTATAGCGGAATGGCGATAAATGTTATGGCAGTTCCACCGCCGTTCTGTGTCTCCACCTGCCTTTCTAGCTACAGCCACTAGACTTCTCCTCTTTGCCCTCTGTTATTTTTTTTTAGACGTGAAATAAACGTAAAAAGCACCACTTTTCACGCAGACTTTTTAAAACAAGCGTACGTTTGCAGTTATGGATGTAATTAAAGTAAGGAGCAAATAATAGTGGCGTACTGTTGACGCCTAGGAGGATCAGCTTAGAGCAATTTGCTAACTGATTTACTTTTACATCGGGTCAATATCTAATGGAACATTTCACCTTTGCTCTATTGCTGATCTGCGGGTGAGCATTTCTTAAGCAACGCTCGAGAATCAATGGACCGAGTATCGGAATGTATGATGTTATTAGATGAAAAGAGCCGTCAGATCTATAATACCCTAGACTATATCACTGCTGTATTGTTTCTATGAAGTTGAATCATTGATCGCAAACCTTTCTGCGTAGGCTGATCAGGCCAAATTGTGTTACGAGACGGACAGCGAGCATACATGTAGAAGGAGTCCGCACGTGTCACCCTCGTAAAAAGGAGTATCATACTTGAACCTATCATTGCTACTTCTTGATGAGGGTAGTTTATATAGACAGCTCTTAACTCGTACATGCCCGTCACTTCAAGGATAAACGTGTATCTTTGAAACAATCTCATTGCTAGATCTTGGCACCTATATTACCACAGTGTGTGCGATGTTAGTAAAAGCTTTCTCGTTATTGTTACTCATGTACTCTAATCGACATACACCTTCTAAATGAGTTTTTAATATACTGAGCAAATGTTTTTCTTGTTGTACGTCCGCTACGTACACTATTTCAGATCCAGCCGTTCGAGGTAACTTACGCGTTACTTCAGACGGCTAGCACCCCGCACGAAATAAAGTGTACCTACGACCGAGTTTGAACATAGCTTAGCACTTGTGTTTAAATCGGCTTAGCAAAGACGTTACCCACTGCGCTATCATGGGAACTGCCCAATTTTATCTATTTAGTTTGAATGAAGTGGTCCTGCTGCAGAGAAAGCGGCTTACATTAGTTGTTAGTTCTGATTTTATGTATACATATCGTTTGTGCATTTTCAATGTATTGGTCATTTGCAGAGTTGGAGACTTTGGTTGCCCACATGCGCTGTTGGGTTGTAGCCGGTATGTTCCTGAGTTGGTCATTGGGTCTCGTGGCGCTGCCAGCGTCCGCCCTGTGGCTCTCACCTAATTGGCGTTACCTTCAACTGGCGATCACCGCCTTTTCTGTTGTGCTCCTTCCTCTATTGCTGTTAGTATCTCTAGGTTGTTTAGCTTTTTCTTTGTTGTTGTAACAACAAAGGTATATCATTTTATACTATTCATATAAATATATCGTGTCCAGCCGTGGTCTTACTAACTATAATTCGTATGTGTATTAATTAATTTCGTCTGTTCCTGTTCTGACACAGTGCTGGGTGAGTAGTACTAGCAGAAGTAATTGCATTCCTGGTAGTACAGTTGACTCGTATAAATGATACGATCTATAGCAGAAGCAGCAGGATTATCATTTATCAACAATTTGATGCGTATTATTATGAATATAACTTTGAATCAATATCTGGATCGTTGCAGATTCTTCCGTGAAAGTCCTCGATGGCTTCTGACATCAGGCCGTTACGAGCGCGCGGAGAAGTGTATAACTGCTATTGCCAGTATCAATGGCAAGGTATTCTCAGAGATGGATGCAATGCACCTACGTCAGAGCTACCTCGATCATGAGACTCTTTACGGTGGCGCTATCGGTGATTTCCGACGAGATAGTGGTGGCATGAAACAACGCAGCATGTTCGAGTCCAGTGTTCGCTGCAATACCATCTGCACGTTCATCATTATGTAAGTTCTGCACGTTCATAATCGAAGTACGTACTGTTTGCGTAGCTTGGCATTAGGCTAATGGAAGTTTGCTAACAATTTCATGATTGTAAAAAACTTAGTTCTTAAGTATTCGATGATGAACGCTTTAGTTTCATTGTGCCTTGCAGGGCTATTCTTGGCTACCTGTTGTACCTGGGTAAGTCTCCAACGCAGACAGTCGCCGATCCCTATGGCTATATGGCGCACCCTCGTGATAACCTGTTTTGGGGCTATGTCGTCTGGTGCGTAACGGAAGTGACTGCTGCAGTGTTCGCCATGTACGCGCTACGGTTCTGGAGCAGAAAGTGGACTGCGATATTCTGCTACTTACTGTTGGCGTGTATTTATGCAGCCACTTATCTCGTGCCTCAATATATTGGTAAGAATACGTTGACTTTTTGCCGTTTGTATGAAACCACGCTTCCCTTTCACAGCTAACTTGATCGGTGCCTTGTGGTACTGGCTGTGGTGAACTGGTCTGTTTTTTAGATCTCAAACATTACAGAGACAAAAACTAAATGAAATTTGTATTACATTTGGGAACGTACTTAAATCCAGCGTCGTTCCATCCTTAACGATTGCCGCTGTTCAAACTTCAGATCTGTGCTTCTGCTCTGCTCTGCGTGTTAGGTGATCATGTCTGGTATGGGGCAGGTTTAGCAATGGCTGATCGCTTTGTGGCATCAACTATTCTTGCCATCGTATCGATCTATTGTGATGAGGTGTTTCCGACAACTGTTCGAGCATTAGGCTCCGCAAGTAAGCATGTCTGCTTCCGCTTTGCCCTTCTCGCTGAGCCTTTGTTTCGTGATATGGTAAGAACGTATGGTCATCGAAAAGCGCGAGCGGCCATCTTTATTTGACCATATGAATATGTGTCTTATGATTGATTACGTATCTGATTCTAGGGTAACAATGTGTCGGAGTAAAGCGATCAGGTGAAAAGACCCTAGTCGTTAACAAATCAGAAAATAGAAAACTACTTCGGTTAGCGTGTTTCCGCAGTCATCTAAGCCGGCACACAAGGATAATTGAAAAAACTATACGGACTCAATAAAAATATTTTTCATATTGCTTAAATCACAATCAGCGAATTCAGATTATTTCAATTTCCTCCGCCCAGTCTGCGTTTCACTCGACTGAAATCTGCTGCGTTTTTTGAATCTTATAGATGCCAACGGACGATCTGCCTGAGGCTAGCCCTGTCATTAATGGTACCCTATGCCTTCTCTCGATTCTTTTGCTGATCATTTTACCCGAGACATACAACAAACCACTGGCAGACACCGCTTATGACGTTTCAACGCTCAGGTAAGCAGACCCCTGCCTATTCCTGCTCGACGCATGGCCTCTTCGAGCAGCCCCTCTTGGTCATCTGTCAATTTCGTATCCGACGCAAACTGAACCTATCTCCCATTGCTTCACTCAGCCTGTATTTGCGAATCCGTAGACTACTCATTGCTGTCTTTTCACCTCTACGTAACCTAAGCTGTTCAACCTCCTACAAGTTTACTCTTTGCCCTGTCCTAGGTGGCATGGCCAGAGTAACTTACGATATAAACTCACCCATAGTTTTCCAAAGAACAAAACACTCGATTTGTTTCGTTGGTCTTCTACTGCTGCTGCTGCTGCTGCTGCTGCTATTTCTCCGTGCCCTTCTTCATTTAATTGCTGCCAGTTTTGCCTTTGAACCGCTGCCTCTTGTCGTTACCTTCGACTCTGTCGTTCGAGGTCCGTTTTAGCGTAACAAATACTTCGATCAGCCGGTGTCCATCGCTCTCTCCGTCCAATACCGCTACTACCACTACTACTACTGCTGTTACTAGATACAGTCGCTTTTCGGTTGTTCTTTTGTATCCTTTCTTTCTACCTGATGTGGCCGAGCATCGTGCTGTGCGGTATCGTACACTGAGGATCGTGGCTGTCAATGGAGTCCATCGGTCGTCGACCACCATTGATAACAAGTGCTATCGATAGAAAATACTGACACTTCATCACTCTCTTCCACTCTCCAATGCGCAAGCTCCATTGTGAAGCACCTTTTCGACTCTGACCTAAATCTTAAAGGATCCTCGTCATTGGAATGTCGATTATGTTGCCGCCAATTATGCTGGTGACTCCCCGTCAAAGCCATGTTGGTGGCGACAAATTTCAGCCCCTACCACAAACTACATTGACTGCAACTTTCTAACGTTTCTAAGGACAACCTTCTCCCATAGTGCTCAATGAATGATCTAGCCAACTATCAATCTGGGACTCATGCAGGCCATTGCTGTATTCACACAGTTCTGCTCAAAAAAATAGGGTCCCCAACTGGTTCTGTTCTGGATATCGCGTTACTGTGTATGCAAATGGATAATCATGTTGGTCTGCAGAACCATCTGTCCCTTGCATTTTTCGCTGGGATTTTTGGATATTCATTTGGTTCTTATTCAAGGAGGAAAGAGACGTCGCGAAGTTCGCGGGAAACCCAAGTGAATGCAGGAACCGGAGGCAGTGGCGGCGGCGGCGCTGGAAGCAGCAGAGCGAGATACTACGCCGATTACATTGACGAGTACGACGCGTCGACCCTTGATGCATTTGCAGAAGAGCTTCAAAGCAGAGCCAGTCTACGACTTTGAAGAAAGTCATCATCAGTGAAATCGGCTCCGGCACCACGGCAAGGAACAACAACAACACCCACAAGAACTCGAAGAACATAGACAACAAAAGATCAACGGTTAATAAATATCATAAAAAAATGGGGTCGCCGGTACTTGCACAAATGCCGCGTACTCGAAAACCGCGTCTTCTTGAAAGGGGCACCGCCACAACTTCGTTCATGTACGACAATCTGGACTTCACGCACACCAAATTCTAGTGTGAGCTGAATTCTATATAAAAAAAAAATGTAATAGAACAAGCTAGAACATATCATTTCTACCTATAATATATATATATATATTACAGGTGGAAATATATATATTATCACCACAACCAAATACGACAGAGACTACCAACGTACAGCCAATCTTTATTCATCGCGCTAGAACATGGCATCAACGCTTTATCGATTTCGAAGTGTATTATATACGTCCCATAGCTTTTTAGCACTATCTTAAAGGCCAACAAGCTATTAATAAAACTACGTGATAATATGTAAAGCATCCATTCACGTAAAATGTTCACGACCGGTGAAACGTCGAAGAGAATACAAGAAACGTTCTGCCTATACAAAATGAGGATCAGTGAGGTTCAGGCGCGTCACCAACCTTCCGATTTGATTGTTGTGCTGTATTAGTATCATATGATTAGTCCATTTGTAGGTTGTCGGCACGCACATACAGATACGACCGTTGTTGAACACTAAAATAAGCAATGATTCAATATACATAGCATATGCATATGGACGATGTGAGGCGCGATGCGCCCATTTCGGTTCCTAGTCGCAAATCAAGTGCCAACATCTTCACGGCAAAAAATAAACGGTGATAACGATATTTGTGGCAGAGGTACGTCTGGTCTAGCCGCTGTCACGACCCATTTACTTTCGACAACATAATACACTGTTCATAGATCATCACCTGCGAATTGCGTTACGTTCGATGGGGTTCACCTACTATTGGAGGGGGGCAAAATAGAAGAGAAAAAAAACATCCTCTAGAATAAATGGTGGACCGCGAGTGTCCGGGCCATCGGTGTAACGTCATCAATCAAATGATGCTACTTCCGATGCCGAACCAGTACAAATGCTTATCAGACACAGTAAACCTTGACGCGGTGTCCGTTCATGCTAGACAACTCATGCTACCCGCTGGGCACATAACGTTTCAAACAGCACATAGCATTTCAAATAGAGAAAATGTCGCCAATCATTTAGGAATTGATCATCAACGACGCATGGGCTGGTAGGTAGGTGTTCGTTCACTGGTTTTTTGCGTCTCCCTTTAACCTGCCATTATTGTTCGGAAATTATTACTATTACTAGATAATATTAGTATGACTGATAGTATATTTGTGTTAGTGACAAAAACTTCATCGTTTTGAAACAGGAAAAGTATTGCCTAACTGATAAATATGCTACATAAATAGAAAAGATGCTGTTAGCTTATTGCCTGACGAGTGTGTATAGTACTTTGAGTAGTAATAGGTTTTTTTTTTTTTTTTTTTTTGTTCTCGTTTACCTGTGCCTCATCTGTACATAAAACATCGTGACTGTTTGACAATAAATAATTCTATGATCATTAATGTTGTTGATGAATGATATGAAAGCATCGTTTTCTAACATAAACAAAAGTCTGTTATTATTGTCATCACGACACACCAAATACAAGGAGTGAGTGTCATAGCTATACTATTAAGTAGGTGGAAATAAAAGCAAATTATTGTTCGATCAATCATCAATCGCAGCCGTTTACCTTTCAAGGATACAACAAGTAGCTATTGTTAGATGAAAATCGGCCAATGATCATTGTGTGTGTGAAGTGAAGAACGCGACCCAGCTTTCGTAAAACAGGAGACATAACTTCTTATACTATTAGCTATAATAATAATAATAAGTCCAGGGCGTTACTTCAACTCGACACATTGTCTAGCCCACTCTTTGGCATCGTCGAATTTGCCCTGAATATCATGCTTAAGCATCGAAGTGGGTTTATACTTTTAGGTTCTGCAACGATATCTAGGTACAATAGGTATTATTGTTGTTATTCCACTCTGGAATAGCTTGTGCTGTTTAGGTCAGTATCGTTTAGACGAGTTACATCCGACCCAGTAGAAATCATATTATACTGGTGAAATTTAAACCTAACCTCTAATTCTTCGTCGCTCATAATTTCATATAGTGCACATAGATGTTTTAAGCAACTCCAATAGGTCTGCAGGAAAAATCCTTGTAATTTATTTATGTTGTGGTATGAGTTCATTTAATAAATTTGCTAATTTACTTACATATTATTGCATTCTGATAGTGGTCTTACTTATTTGCAGATGATAGCCGTATATATCCTCTTCACGAACTTAAATATGCCAGCAGTTAATATCACTTGCGCTATCTTTTCAAAGCTTAGGTCGAAGTAGATAAAAGTGCCGGGAGCTAGGCACCAAAAGGCCCTCGGCTTTAATCGGGCTGAGCACATGCAGATAGATTCGGTCTCATAACGCAACGGTAGCAAATCTTCTCATAGCGTAAACTGATCTTCACTTTTTTTTTGTTTCGTATGTATAGTCGTAAGTTGCTGAGCGCAGATGCTCGTCCCCTTAATGCTTCTGGTCGGGTTTCCATCGATGGTCGGTCTTCTACTTGCTCTCATGCTCGTTCATATTTTTTAGTTTAAGGCGAAAAAAGAACGCTGTTCGTCTTGTTAAAATATTTTTAACGATTTGATGGTTACATAAGAAATTGATAATCTGCATTGGCTGAATAGATGAGATGGGTGTGAAACAAAGCCATGCTTCCGAACATCTAAGTAGCGAAAAGTCGCTTAAACAACAAACAATAGCAAATAATTACTTTGCCTTATCCCTAACAGGGCAGAACAGTTTTCATGCCAGCAATTATGTGTATGCACGCTAAAGTTGATCAGGGTACCAATACCACTTACGCCAGCTCGCATCGTAACCGCCGTTTTTAAAGAATTTTGCAATATAACCTCGCTTAATCTATCAAAAAACCACTAAAACACGAAACCTTAGGTTAGATCTCCTGACTGTCACGGTAACGGAGAAGATTCGATGATATCAAATCGTCACCATTGTAGAGTGTCCTTTTGCCTACATGGGTTCTTCGGATGGGATGTACGGACGCTACAAAACGAAATAGTACTATCATAAAAATGGCTACCGCGGGTCTATTCATCACTTACTGAATGCTGCTTGTTGTTACTAGATCTATTCTCATGAAGTTCACTACATATTAAGAATAGACATGACGAAAGAAACAGAAACATATGATTGGTACTGTCCAAGTTGTAGCGGGTCAAACGATGATTTCTTAAAGGGTATACAATAAGAGAAGCTATAAATAAAACCTTAATTACGTCTACGATTTCGATCTAAATAGATACGGTAGGAGGTTCTCTTTAAAACTTCGGACTTCAAAGATACAATACATTGATGGGTAGCACTATATAGATAATGCTAACTAAGTAAATAATTTGCCTACACTCTTCTAATTTGCTGTTGCTAGAGGCAGGTTTAGGAATCCTCCATCGTAGCGACGTTCCCCGGAGCGCTCTCTTCTGGAGCCTCTGGCACAAGACGTCCGTCTACGAGCAGATTATGTATAATACCTTCATGTCGACTACCACTGCTTATACCAGCAATGACCCCGGCGCGATGACCCACCTAAAAATATCAGTTATTTACACTATGAGTTTTGCGTCCGCCATCGCCGCTAGGTATTCCATCAGACGGATAGCTCTCAACAGGTAACGAGATGTGTCTATGCCCAGACTCAAACCTAGACCACAACATGTCCCGAAGATTAGCGGACACGTTGTGGTCTAGCTTCGAACCCAGCATGGAAAGACTTCGTTTCGTGCCGAAAGCCAGCCATCTTATGTATTACCGGTGTCAAACTCGAAGCATAAAAATTCCCTTGACCTAATCAATACCAGTCTCCAATCTAAGCTCGATACACACCTGAAAGTGCGTCTCCGTTCCTTCTGAAACAAATTCAGCGACCGACTCGACCTACAATTTTACAGAAAAGCAAACGTCCGAAAAATAGGTGAGACAATGAAAGCTTCTTCACGGGCCATGATACGTTCTTGTTCTATTTATTTGGCATATCTATCGTTGTTTGTGTTACGCGTGCAGGAACATAATTTGTGAATAAGTGTAGGCTAAGAAGGCAGATAGCACTGAGCAGGATAATATGAAATGGAGTCCGCGTTATCAGAGATCATAAACTTTTTAGCTAGCCGTAAATTGGCTCAGTGTGAGGGCAGTGTGATTGCAATGGCACGCAAAGGGCCTGTGGCGCTGCGAACGACGTATCACGAAATCCGTACAGATCTAAGTCTACAGCAATAAAGTTTCAAATCTTACTTTCTATATACACTGTGACCGTACACTGTGACGTAAACTCAGTTATTCTAAAGACACGATCTATCTAGCTAAGAAATATCGATAAGATGAATCGTACGGATGCTTAAGCGATATTTATGAGTATGAAAGTCTAGCTGAGAGGCTAGTACCGCACTTACAAGCATATGAGATGAGGCTAAAGTTACTCAAAGACTATACAGTGTAAACGGTATGTGTATGGTTAATAGGAACGATGTAAGAACAGCTTAGATAAAACAAGCTTTCCTTTTAGCACTGTTGACAAATATAACTATTTTCTGTGCCGCTACTTTCGGGTGGCGCATGAATAACAATATCATTGTCGGGAGTTGGTATAAATCGGCCACATTTGAACTGTCGCATAGGTTTGAAACACCTTTTCGCCATTGACGTAGACATCCATCGTGTCTCTCTCGAGGGTTACCCTAGTAGGCGGCGCCTCTGGATGGTCCGTATAAATCCAGGTTTTGAGAATTTTCGACTGGCGCTCTCTAAACGACTCTATTTCTTTTCCGTCCACAAATAACCGATATGAGTAGCTGTAAAGAAAAGTTGGTTACATAAAATTAACTTGAAGAAGTCACCAAAACACCAGTTTCCAAAAATAAATACATCCACTGCTCTATTCAATGCTCTAAGACCTAAGCATTTCTAGCAAGGCTTGGTACTAGTGTTACAACTTTCGCAGTGCTAAGCTAAGGACAAACTTTTACTATTATTACAAGCTTAGGCCTTTCTATTATTATGTTTCATTTGGCTATAGTCTCGATGTAGAGTTTCTCAATAATCGAACTCCCTTCAAATAAAGTTTTCAGCTGTCTTCAGTCTGCATAACAGAGCTAAAATGCTATTTTGAGTTCTACGTCGCCGTCAGGTATTACTTCAGACGAGTGTGACAGCTCTATCGGTTCGGCATTGACCCATCGGAAGTGTCGTTACAAGAGTATTTTTCAGAAATATTTTTTTCATAGAACAGATCGAATTTAGTTCGGGGATAACTCCTCGTCTGTCTAGGAACGGCATTACGTCGGGAAAAATGTCTCTGGTTTTGCTAGAACACATACATTAATTGATTAAAATAAAAACAAAATAATACTCAATCCAATTTAATGGCAAAATACGCATTATTGCTACCGAAAAAGCTAGCAATGTATCTATGCTCAGCGAATTCACAAAAAGTTATGAAAACTAGTCAACTTAACAAAAATCAGTTGTTAACAGCAAAAGGACCATATGTATAGCGTCGATATTTTATCAGGCTGTCGGCAAATAGATGGGGCTAACTGCGCGTAAGCCTCCAGACGCGAGATACGTGTAACCCAGACACCACAGCTACTTCTGTTGATTTTAGGCTCGCGTGAGAGCTCAGTGAGTAATCTATTTGTTTGCTAATCTCGAGCACGCGTCGTGGTCTATGCTCGAACGCAGGCATAGACAGACAGACTTCGTTCCGTGTTCGGAGCCAGCCGTATGATCCAATACCTAACGATAGCAGACACCAATCTCGAAATATAGAACCAATCATAAATTCGAATTTCATCAGATATTGACAAGCGTAGCTTCAATGTAATGCTTAGTGGAGAAAAGAAGATAGAGCTGCGCGTTTCTATGTTTTGTGCCTACTACTATCATGGAAAGTAACCGCATGGGCTAGATTGCCATATTGCAGGACAGCACGCAACATTGTCTTGTAGCAAGGAGTTCGTTTGCATTACCTGTACGGTAAATAATTTTCTAGTGATACATAAAATGGCCTGAAGTTAGAGACGAATGGATATGGCTGTACTGGAGAGAGCCCTGAGGCGTCACAGTTAATCAAAGTTATTCATTGTTTTGTGTTTTTCATTCCAGCTTGAAGTAGAAAAACGGGCGATATTTCATTTATATATTGTCTGTTGCGTTTTTCGGGTAAATTTATGATAAATGGTTTTTAATGCAGAAAAAACAAACGGTTACCGGAAGCAAAAAATCTTTGTATGCAATTGGATCTATGGTCTTTTTTTGAATGATAAAACTGTTTGCACCACAAAAATCGTACTATATAGATCTGTTAGCTGAACCATTAACGACTGTTTCGACGTCTCTGCTGGATACAAACTACCAGGTTAGAGGTAACTAGCGAATGCCGAGCAGATCATTTGACAGAAAAGATGGCGATCGGAGGTGTATCGGCCTTCGGAACCGAAAAAAAAAATGGCGGCTGATATCATACCAATATTCCCGCAGAAATTGGAAGTGTATTTGTACACTTTTTTTTTTTTTTGCTATAGGGGTCAAGTCGTCGATAAGCACCAGTATGGGAAACGATACTTTTATAGCGTCCCGTGGTTGCTCTTGGCGGGGCGGGTCAGTTTACTGAGTATAGATGATGAGCGACAAGGAATTATTAGCTAAGTTAAAGTATTACCTTGTACGACTGATCCCCGAAGCTGAGACGAAGGAGCTAAGCAATTATAATGAATCAGCTCAATGTTGGGCCGTGGCTCTGATGACAGGTCTCGCGAGTTTTACAGAGTACATTATCGACTAACTCATTGTAGCATGGTACTCATGGTGTTAGGCGCAAAATTAAGACCCGTTTAATGGCACATTACTAATATGCTTCAAGTTACCATTATGGTTAGAGTACACCGGTAACCAAGGTTTTTGTCCAACTCATTAACGCATCCAGGTTTGCTCATAGCCACTTTAGTTTGCCAAATCAAAACTTTGAACTTAGTTGCTTGATCTTACTTAGTAAAGTAGATAAAAAGCGTGCGATATAGTTGAGTTCAATCTTGAGTCATTTTCATTTTATTATCTGCGACAAAGAGCGGCGTCACTTGTGCGTGTGAGATACATAAATAGACTCATTTTAATATTAAATAATAAAAAAAAAAAAGTAAAGCAACTACTATATCTACCCTGGTTACTAATGGCTGGACACGTAAAATATAGAGTAGAAAAAAAAAGATATAAAATACTCTACCATGAAATTTATCGCAATCAGACAAAGGACCATTTGTAATGGTTAGCTGCTTTTTATAGACCAGACATAACGTAGAGTTTAGCTTGGTTTATTTGTAGCATTAAATTATTAATACCATTAAATCATTATATTGGCTATAACCAAGTGAGCTAACGTTATTAACTGGAGTTTGCTACCAACCTGAAGCCTCCTACGGCTTTGATAGAAATGATGCACTTATGTCCCAATATGTCAAAGCTTTCCTCGCCAACAAGCTTAAAAAGCCAGTGTTTTCGTAACACCTCGAGTCCATTAACGTACACAACACGTTTACCCGTTGCACTTCCGTGTTCGAATTCGACTCGGTAAGCTTGGCCAACCAAAGGAACCTCCCACGAAGCCACAACGTCGGACATATCGAGGCCACTCAAAAAGTTCTTCGGCCTACTATTAATTAGCCATTACAGCCTTCAGTGAATCGTGCAACGTAATCTCTACTAACGGACCTACTTGTACCTGTTTACCGTTATAAAACAGCTTTACAATCCTTCCCGAGTCTAACTCGACCGGTACAGCATCGCGTCCAACGTCTGAACGATTCTATTCTTTAAGTCAATTTTTGTCAATGGCATATAATCGGCAACCCTCCGGACTTCTAGACTTCACGCAAGCAGATCTGTGTAGGTGTAACGTGCCGACGCAGAGCAGCAATCAACTACGCTTTTTGGTCCCAGTAGCCGGCGAACGATATTGAGAACGAAAACCAAGCCATTTATTCACCACAATTCGTAGTAACGGTAGCTTTAGTAGAAGATAGCTAGTGTCACATCTTTCCTCCAAACCACGAAAAAACGTAGGATAATTGGGCGCGCGGTTGAGTGACTGCTTTCATACGGAATTCGTTAATCTAGCTTCTATAGGCCTGTCCTGACCCGGGGCTGGCCAGCTGTCTCGTGGTCCTTCAGAATGCCTGCTTTTTCGAAACTTCGAATGTAGGGGAACTGTCGTACTCTGTCGTCATGGTAGCCGACGAAAACATTATGACATGTGTGAGCCGGCGTTGCAGCCAGCGTCAGCGATTGTGGAGGTTCGCTGTTATTGCTCGTGCCGTCGACGGTCGCCAGCACCCATCTTTGTTCGTCTTTCGAATAATAGAGGGTTCAGAGAGGAAAAACGGTTGTGACCTCGGCGGCGTCTACGACAATAAGCATCTGCTGTCGATTTGCCGTCCGTTTGGAATGACACAAAGTTTCTGCATTAATTGTTCTCTGACGATTGTTTGAAAGAAACTATGATATTGAGTGTTCGAGAAAACACCTGGTATTTTCTGTGATTTCCGTACCTGAATGAAAAATATTGTGACAAGAGTATAGCTTTCGTAGAGGTTTACTTTCAACCCGTAAAGGGCCCGTTGACTTGAAATAATCAAAGTTTAGCCGATACTGTTTTTCCAAAATTTTCTAAAATTAAACAAAGAAAAGATTTATTAAAACAACTTCATACTTGGCGGAAGCTATAATAAATCCCCTATTTGTTCTTATACGAAACCTAGATTTCAACAAGCTTTTAAGTAAGTTTCATACACGATCCACTGTCGACAATAGCGTGAAAAAGGCAGGGACGAGAACGCTAAAGACGAAATCGACCTATTGATGCTGGAGTGGGCGCCTTGTACGTAGATCAGACAACCTTCGATCCGCCGGATAACACATGAGATGTGTGAGTATTTGTTTCGCTTGAGAATACATATAAAATATGCTTATAGTGAATCGTTCATGCCACAGGCTCATCGGTACGCGAACGTACAACGATGGAAGGAAGGTGATCGAAGTTTAGTGATCCAATAAGCATTCGTATTGAAGATACATTCTAATGTATGACACCTTGTGTTCATGCTTTCTACATGTAAAATACATATATCATCATATTCGTATTCTTTATGGTTGGCTAGAAATGATACCATTACAGATTTAGTATAGATTCTGTTTAAGCGTTTAAGTTTATTATTAATAGCGGCTAACTATGAAATCATTACTTAGTTAACTTTAGTTTATGGGTAGATTCGAGTTGTGTCCCCCTTTAAACATCAATAGAGATTAGTTCTGGGTATTTCAACACCGGGCTTATCGTACATATATGATCCGTTTTACCATATTATGCTCTCTGTCATTGTAACGGTAAAGGGAAGTGGTTTTTGATAGAACAGCTTGTTGTTACCCGTCAGGTATTACAACCAGCAAAGTCTCAACGCTGCTAGACACTTGGCGTGCTATTGCTGTCATCTGTCTGCTATTGGAAATGAAGTTACTTATGTAATTATAACCGCATATATGCATGTACATGCGCTTCGTACAATACGATTATTTGCGTATTTTAGCTTTGTAAGAATAGAATATTTCTTCGCCGTTGTATAACGCTTCATCGGGGTCCCTCCGGGGAGGTTCTAGTTTCGTGAGGTTGTTGGCTGTGTACGCCACACATTTCAACTGCCATTCACCAATATCCTCGTTCCAGGTTGCGTTATTTTCAATCGCTTGCTAAAAACAATAAAAAAACAAAGCCGGTGAAATAATAGTATAACTAACCATAGCTCAGGCTTTCAAATCAACGGATTACGATTGATCGTTTGCAGTATATATCTAAGCTTGACTGGGTCTATTTAAACAATATTACTGCCATAGAAGTAAATCATTAAACGCTGTCCCAAACGGTCGGTCGATGGCCCACGATGTAGCCGTGCGCACAAAATGCAGTCCCTGTTACGATGTAGCCCACATTGACCAACCTGATATTGTTCCGGTATGAACGTATCTATGATGAGCATGTTCAGTTTGAGTTCTTGGCTGAGTTGCCGAACGCTGTCTAGATAGCCTTCGAGTTCGCGTTCGTGATCTCGACGCATGTCCGTCATTTCGGCTTTGGCTTGCTGTAGCAGACCCCAAACCTTCTTAAGCTTACGCGTCTTTCCGGCAGCCTCTTCTCGTAAGTCTGAATACCGTTCTTCAATATCCAGTCGTTCCGCCTGCTTGATCCTTAGTGCCTCTCTTAACGCTTCCTCAATTTGTTTCCTAGCCTCTAATTCTCTTTGACTTTCTTCTAACAATAACTCCTGAGCCTCGGCTAAAAACCAATAAAGTCGTGATGGTGTCATAAGCAAGCGAGTAAGTTCAGGGACAGACGATTTGTGAAAGTTACCTACAAACGCTGACGCGGGCAGATGCGTGATATATTCTACTAATCTAGGTAGATGACTTGAGACGCATGATTTTGACAAGGATAATGGAATTATGGCACATATAATTTAACTTTATATGTATGCGTTGGTTAACGAGTTTTTCTGAGACTAGTATAATACCTTTATCAAGCAGATTTTCTCCGCCAATGATAATTCGCTTCTGAAGGTAGGCAAGTTTCTCCTGCAGATCGATGCTTCGGCTCTTTGATATATGCGGCGCATTTCCCGGAGCGTTGCCTTGTGACGTCGCCCCGTCCTCGCCTTTGTCCTCTTCACCTCCGGAACCGCCACTATCTCCCTCGACCTCAGCCTCCGCCAGTCGGCGTTTAAGGTCCTCGATTTCCTTTTGAAATTTCCTGAAAAAACGTCGTGATCACGCGATAGTGATAGCAAGGTCACAGCTTTCGCACGTTGGACTACGGATCCTTTCAGCAAATGCTAAGTATGTACTTTAGGCTGCATCATTTAGTTGCTCACTTACTTGAGTAGCGCATCCTTGGGATCTTCATTGATTCGAGCATTATTCTGAATATTCTTGGCGCGATTGGCGTACCTCAATGTGCTGATTGTTTCCTCGTAATTGTACATTGCAGGGCCTACATTGGCCACCTATTAACGACGAGTGAAGGTCGTCGATCATTTCAACATAGAAAGTTAGTCTGCAGCATGACGCAGATATTTATGAACAATTTAGTTTTGTCTCTGTGTTTATTATATCTATCAGACCTTGCAATTAATCTCTCCGTGAACAAAAACGAAACATATATTTCGGTAGTTCATGAATTCCAATGACATTTTAAGAACTTACACGCATCTGGTTTTAATAATTAAAAGGAAACTATTTTTTACCAAATTCTTCTCCGAACTCATATATAGGCGAACTCATATATATATATATATATATACACACACATATATATTGTCGAAAATGTACAAATCGTCTTTCTAACTAGATGTCGTCAAGGTCACATATCTCTAATAATATAAGATTGCTTCGGGTCGGCGCTGGTGTCGTTCTGATATTAACGGTAACGGTTTTGAAAATAAGTGACATATCTAAAAAATCATATTAGGTTTTCAATTTTGTTATTTAAAGGCACGGTTGGCGCCCAGGCCCATAAAAGAGATTAGCTGTCTATGGCCAAGATGCCTTAGCAGAATAAGTGGCCTAGCTTTCGTGCTGGAAATTTTCGTATGTAGTAGTCGACCAGTTACAAAAAAGATTGATGAAACTATTGCGAAGGTTATCAAATTATTACTATGCTTATTATGGTTAAGGTACTAAACAGTTTCAAATCATTTGAAGCAAGTTCACTTGGAAAAAACCTGAAGCTTGGGTGCCACATTGAACTGGCGCAAAACAATTTAGTGGATCGTGTTTTCATCTGCCGAACCCTAGAGAAATGCAATTAAATAGAGCTATTTCCGAAGCGATTGATGACAGATGACGAGAAGAAATAGATCGTGGTGCTTCAAAATCCGTGGCAAACCCATATTGACGCCAAAGATGATGATGATGATGCTGTATGTCGAATGAAAAGGAATCGTTCATTGCTAGGCGTCACTATCTGTCAAACGATTTATGCAGACTTTTACTATCGGCAGCTAATAGGATAACGGCAAACCGTTCGAAAAAGATCAACCGGAGCTACTGAATGAGGCAGGCGTCGTCTTCCACCATGGCAATGATACCTACTCGGGGAGGAGGCAAGGAACTTTGATGAAAAATTTTAAGGCACACGCCGTGTAACCTGACCATTCCAGCGTCAGGCCATTATCTGTTTCGATTTGCAATACTCCTTTGACGGGGTCAATGGAAAGATGCCAAAATCACCTGGTTACAGCAAAGTCATAGAAGCTCTATATGAATGGGATCATGATGGTACCAGGAAGACAGTAGAAAGTCATCGATCAAAGTGGCACGTATTATTCTACAACGTAAAAATCGTTGCTGCAATTTTAGCTGGAAAACGGTTTTCGACATGCAGGATGTTACGCTTATTTGGCATACCATTAACGTTTTAGAGTTTCCACCAAGCGAATCTTGCAGAAGACGAGTAAGCTTGGAGTTTCGGTACGGTACGTGAGTGGATTTACCGTCGACAAGGGCCGAAATAACATTTCCGAGTGTTGACAACGACAAATTAATCTTAGATGCCTCTTTCAAACGTTGACCAGACGCGCCTGTTTTGCTTTGCCGCTCGGAGCCCTATAAATTGAAGAAAGAAGAATGTCAAAACTGGGATAAATCTCTGTATTCAAATCTCAATCTAATGATCTTCTACCTAATGACTAATCTAAGTATTGATCACTTCAACAAACCTAAACCCCGGAGCAGCTATTGAAACCTGTACAAGTCGAAATGTCCTAAAAGCAATAATGCAGCTAACCAAAGAAGAATGGGTTATTGACGTAACAATGCCATTGTTGATCGCTTAAAATCTTCTTGCTAGAGTAATTGTTATTGGTATTGGGAAACTTACATATCTTGAGATTTCGAGTTCGTGCCGGATTGGCTGATAACGTTAGTTTAGCCTGTATTTTGCTTACAGTTAAATCCTCTCTGATCTTCAGAGTCGGCCTTTTTTTTGCCACATTAGCCTCAAAAGGTCTTGTTTTAAATACCCCTGTTCACGGTTCCCTTCAGCTCGGGAGCAGCGCCTCTTAGCGGCAATCTTTTTTCATAGTGACAGGCCTGGGATTCGCGAGTGCCTGCCTGCTCGGGTCCGTTTTAGGTGTGCGTATCGCGTTACTGTGTTGTCATCTTCATCTGGTAAAAATATCCCAGAAGCTCTTTCTAATTTGAACCAAGAAGACTCTGGAGTGTCCATGCCCTATTAAGACCTATGTAACATAATACGGTAGTATGTCTTCGAACCGGTAATTTTTTCACAGCGTCTCGAAATGAGGATCTGTGCATATCCTGTTAGTTAGCTCATGGTTACCATGGCAAAGCACCCAAGTAGATGCGCATTGACTGACCACGCTACCCTGTGAGGTTTGAGGTGTGCTATGCGATGACTTTTCTTGTCTGTATAGCTTTGATCTGCCGTCTTATCACTACCGCAAATCATACGTGCTTGTTTCCGCCAGTTTAACTTACGAATTATCTATCTGGTCAGATTGCCATCATTCTTCACAATCGCTCTTGAATATTAAAACAAAATATTCACTTATTGCGAGGAATGTACCTATGAAGCGGCTGAATTATGAGACAAATCTCCTGACGCTGGTATTTGGTTAAGGCTGTACATCCTCAAAAATTATTGAGTTATCAGCAATATTTGACGAGTTCACCAGTGCACCTTAATTCAACTATTTAAAAATAAACTTTACGTAACAATAAAAATATCTTAAGGTTTTATTTCAATTCTTTCTTCTACTAGAGCGTTAGAAGCACAAATGGACGAAGCTCTCGAAGATTCCGTATAGCGCTTACGTTCTATCTCTAGCTAGTAGGCATCATTTATAGGCAAATCATTTATATTTGCTACGGTAAATTCTACTTTATCTGTTAGTTTCTTATATGGCTCACATTTGTTTGTGTCAAGTGGTGTTGCTTAACATTCGCGATCTATACAAAAAATCTATTTTCTATTTTTTCGTAAAATAGTCTTATAAATTACCGAATACCGGGCTGTATTTGAATGACGCGCTAGCCCCAGAGAAGCGGGGCTTAGTGTGGCGTGTCACCTTATTTAACCTCATTGGAATAACATGTGAAGCGAATTCTAAACATGGTCGAGTAGAGAAAGCAGGCTACAGTGTTCCGGTAATGCCAACAGATTTTACGGCTTACGTACGTATGCGTATGAGCTAAAGCCTTTTCTTTCATATTGGGTACACGGCGTATAGCGGCATTATACTTCAATACTACGAAAGAACAAAAACTTGTACGCAGATCTGTTTGCAAATCAGAAAGAGTACGATATGAATCACCTTGCTTATTTCTTCGTTGAAGCGGAAGAAACAGGTCTCAACGAATCCCACAGTCGCCATTCCAGCATAAACCATTCCCGTTTGCCATGCAGCAGCCGACCAATGAGAACTGCGGAGCGTACGCTACTGATGCAACGACTCCTCGAAGCCGACTCCTCTGACAAGCTCAATTCGAGACAGCGGCGCCACTCCTCCGGCAAGCTCCGGTCGAAGCAGCACCAGTCCTGAGCGGGAACGAGCTTCCGCTCGTTGGATTCCAGCCAGAAGAGAGAAGCCACGGAAGTAGAGACAACCAGCGAATTCTCTGTCCATAAGAAACGCGAAGGCAGACAAATAGACGCGGAAGCAAGCGGAAGTAGGCCTACAGACGAACGAACGAACGAAGGGACAGGACACACAGACGAAACAGCTTTGTTCTAATTGTATCAAGTCGGATCGCCGTCTCGACGGGAACGGTCTTGCCAATGTCGTTCTAGTAGAGTTTTGCTCGAGATAAATCAATCTCATTGTCGCGGTTTATTGTGCTACCTGCCATGTGCGGAGTTTGTAAGAGTCATGGTGATGGAATAGAGAGCAACGCAATAAAGGAAAAGCAAAAAGCTATCTAGTGAGTTACATGCTGAACTAGTGAGTTGGTGAACCAGAGAGCGGGATTTATCTAGCGAGCTAAATTTTGTCGCTGAATTTTGGAGGAAATTTTCAAGAAAAAGAAACCGTGCTAGAAGAGAGCGATGTCGTCCGTTCTGCCACCACGATTAACACGCGGAGCCAGTAATCGCAAGGTGGCTGCGTCCGGCTGGTCTGCGTCGCCGCTCAAATTGTCAACTTCAACTTGTCCGCGGCTGTCGCTGCTAGCGTTGTCGTTCGGTGCCTTCGTTCTGGCGTCTTCGCCAACTCTCGGTGGGGGTAACAGTAGAGGCGGCGGGGCCATTAGGTTCTTCAGCGCTTTTCGCCAACCGGTGGTTTTCCCACCTATGGACGCGGCCAAGTACTTAGACACTAGCACGCTAGGCCGTTCGCAATCATTCGACCAGCTGCCGGAAGAGCAGATCCTAACCAACGACGGAGTCGAACCTGAAGAGAACCATGAGCATGCGGACGATGTAGAGTTACATCATCAGGATCTAATATCAGTTGAAAACGGCACCGGAAGCAGCAACGAATCAACTGGTATAGACGCCTTTGCTAGCATTAATAATTCCGATAGTCATCGGCCAAGGGAGCCGGTGGCAATGCCACAACGTGGTTCCGCCCCACGGGTGAAGGCGCCTGAACATTCGCTCGCTGTATGGGACTCTGACGGCACCATCTGCATCCTGGCCAGGTTCCAGGCCTTCTTTACGATACCGTACGCTACAGCGGTGGGTATGCAGTACGCCTCAATGAAAATGCCGCCTAACAGGGAGTTGGGCACACGTGGCGTATGTTCAACCGACTCGCGTGATCCGCAATTCGAAGTTCAGTGGCCGCTGTTCAAGTTTATTATGCACTTTACACGCTCGCGCCAAAGAAGTTCATGGTACGTAAACAAACTAGAGGTGCAATATAATACTAATTCGCCTCTTTTTCCTGGGGCACTGAAGGCGGGCCGTCGATACGCATCGACAACGCACAATATCAGCCTGTTCATGACGCCGATGGGCCAATCATACGGATGTCCTTTGCATCCGCCTCTAGCGCTAGCCATCGTCAATTCAAGTGCGAAAATTATGGTAAAACTAAAGGACATGCGCCTTCAGGCATATCAGCTGACTGGCAACTATGGACCACTGTCTCGTTGTCAGCAGGTAGCCATGGCTCACACGCTCGACCCGTACAACTACGATCGGACGGTGCCCGTCGCCGTTGGCAGCACCCTGGCCGGCGTTTCAATCGCCACCGTCGTTGGGTATGCCCTCTACAGATCGGTGTTTGCTCGCAAAGTGGACTACGGTGCAGTGCAGTAATCCAAAAGCTGTTATCACTTCGAGCCAGCGCTACGACTAAGTCAGAAAAGAAATGAAGTGAAGGAGTACAATCCAATCAAGACGACGATCACAGCGTACTACCTGTATGCCAGTAATAATAACCAATTGTGAAAGATATCGATGGGCTCACCTGTGCATCGCTGTAGACTATTTGACCACTTGGGTATTCGGTATTCCGTAGAAAACTGCGGTTTTTTTCATAGCAACTGGCTCGTTTTTTAGGTGCTACGGATCTTCAACATATCGCTGACTTTACAAACAATATACAACTACCATTGAAACTGTATGTTACTACTATATTATATAATATAACCTATGTTCACTGTACATGCTTACGTCGTAGGCCAATTTAGGTACATGAACAAGGAATAACGCGGTTAACGCTGCACGTTGTTGTGAATCTGGCATAATAGTTATGACGTTAATCGTGCACACTTCGATCGCGTGCATATTCTGCTCGATAAACAATATCCCGCTCGACCTCCCCGATCGATGAAAAATCGACAACTACTGATATGCCAATTCACATACTATGCATTTACAAATAGCTCGAACAAACATCTATTTGCACAACAAGACAACAACCGGGAATAAAACTTCGATAAGGGCAACATCCATAGTCGCTTCCTATTGCATGCCAATTTTCTGCGCGGTTAAGGAACACTCGATGGTATGTACTTAGGGAAAAGGTAGATCCGCGCAAATAGTAAACGTGCGTGTTGATACGATAGTGGCGTCGTTGCCTTCCTGCATTATGATTGGGATACTGTGATATTCAGCTATTATCAGCATAACAAATAATCGAAAGTGCCATGGGTAGACATACGAGCGCTCGTGGGTCGCTCGGTCATCGGTTCCGCTCGATTAAGCCGAACAGACGACGCGACTAATTAAACATGATCGAATATTGCAGTAATCGATCAATAGGCCCGATCGAAGAGCTTACTTTTACCCATTACCTAACTTTCTGTCGACGGACTATAAACGTAAAATCCGACAACGGCTTATGTCGATTTGAAGGGAAAAAGACGAATACGTGCTCTTCGTGTGTACGTTAAATTCGGGCGACGCCTGTGTACTCACAACAAATACTCCACATAAATACGTTCTTCTGTCATTGTAAGAATTTATTCTGCAAGGCGCTGAATCCGGAACAAACACATTGCTTTACTAAATTAGGACGTGCTAATATTTATCTTGTCCTAGTCTTGTGTTGTCTCCGCTCTTACATGATCCGCGAACTATGGGAACATCCCCTTCAAACGTTTATGGCGGAGAAAAAATCCGAGAAAACTTGGTCGGCCTGGTAGAGCTCGGGGGCGCTTCTGCAACTCGTCCATAAGTATCACAGAATTGGAAATTACTGCAAAGACGAAATGCGGAAGGACTTTTGAACGAACCCAGAGAAGATGTGTCTTCGCAATGCCCAAAGCATAAGATACTAATTTCGATTTGACCCAGGGTCACATTCTCAGAATCGAATACGTATAGATATTAGAGCTTTTTTGTACTAAATGCTCTCTTTCTCTGTCGCTGTGTTAAATGGCAACTGAACACAACCTTTCTGTATCGGCTGTAGCAAAAGGAAAGGGCTAACAATTGTGTGAAGAACAGGATCATAGTATCTGGCGGTCGGATGGCATTATGTGGAAATGCAGTTTTGTTATAAACAGAAATAGAGCATTTCTATACACAATATACCGGATAATATGAATTGTCTCATTAACGCTTTTCCAATGTTCACTTAAGAAACAACGCAGTCGTTGTTGTTGTATGTAAGTTATATGACCTATTATGAATAAAGGACGAGAAGAATGGATACGAGGCTGCGCTGATTTTTTTAGATAGTATAGCTGAAATTGGATCAGTGTTTAGCGACTGATGAGTGCAAGGCAGAACCAAGCTTAAGGACAAATGAAGGCCACCTTTTTCAGCATTGTATAAATTAACACTACTTATTTAGTAAAACTACTCACAATAGTCAGATCATGTAAAATATTGTCTGTGTTACAAGCAGCTTTTTGCACAAAAATCCTGATCACGTTCCTTCTATGAAATTGTAAAATTATTCTACAGTACTGTGTAACCGTTCTTATTAGGCGCATCCGAACTACGTGAGGCTTATGTATTTGGATTTTCTCACGCCGTATGATATACGGTCCCTGTGATAGGTTAGTGAGTTATGTATCTGTCTGCTAAGCAGACGTCGTAGTCTGGACTCCAATCTCATTCTAGACATACTTCGTTTCGTGCTAAGACCCAGCTGTCCAATAGACCTCCTAATGGCGATCCCGTGAAACTCGAAGCGTAGAGATCATTAGAAGCCAAATGGTAGAAAATATAAAAAAAAACGCTACTAGATGACACTTACGGCAAGGTCAACAAGGTGCAATTTTCCCATTCGGACATGTTCTCGTTCTGAGCATTCTATGGTGATGGAAAATATGGCATGGGATCGGGAGCTGTGGGCATTCATATTGGTCGCTCCAACGGCACCTGAAGGACAGCAAATAATTTAATAAATAAGTAGCGGAAAACGAAAATCAAACAAATCACAACTTAAATTGTCACACTTACTGTGTATTTAGTATCAATATGTGTCGCTGCTAGCTATGTGACTTCTCTATGGGTTTAAAATTATTTAAAGTACAGATTTCACACTTACGATTCTTGTTTCCTAGCGTCATAATTTTGTCAAGTTCATCCGCATTATTCACAACACATGAAGAGAGGTCCCTTACGTACACCCCAATATCGGGGCGTTCCTTCACTTCTAACTGTAAGCTTTGATCTTTCCCCAAAAGATCACGAACCTCCTCATTATAAACTTCTAAGTACGATACTCGAACAAGAAATCTAAACAAAAGTAATAGAAAATAGTGTTGCATTAATAGTGGTTGTCTGTCATTTAAACCTGTTCGCTCTCCTTTAACTTTACATCGACAGAACTTAGAAATATTGAAATAATTTGATTTAAATAACCAAGATCGCCTGAATGAGGCTTGCTGAATGTTCAAAATAGGTAATTCGGTACGAACTTTATCTGCTCAGCTGCCTTGGCAATATATCCAAAGATGTGAGCAAATGAATTCGGGATTATGCCTTTGAGTTCTGGCACAGAGCGGTTTCCTTCCATTGTAAAGGTTTTCCCAGTTCCGGTTTGGCCGTATGCGAAAATCGTCCCATTGTAACCTGAAAAGACGAAGCGGGTCTTTAACTTTCCAGGGCTGTCAACGAACTGATATTTAATAAAACAGATCGAAGCTTTTTGAAATTTGGCTTTACCAAGCGCAGACATAGGTTTCAGGAGTAGTTTTCGTAGATGCTGTTGAAATACGCTATTAGACAGAGACGCGATTATGTGAATCATTCGCTAGGGCCTATACGATATCTATCTCAGGCAAGAGTAATCTGCAGAAATGGAAGTTCGGCCAGAAAAGGCAAGACATTATCAACTGTTGGTCGTCCGGCCAAAAAATGTTTGATCTTACCTTGCAGGACATTATCAATTATTGGTCGTGCGGCTCGATTGTAAACGTCAACTTGCTTTGAGTCGGGTCCGAACACGAGATCAAAGGTAAAACACTGAAAAACAAACATGTTATCCTGACGTTAAAATTCACTCAGTCAAATTATACATCCGATTTCTCTGAAAAATTGGGATTTTTTTTTGTTGGCCCGCCACTTCCTTAGCCGGCTAGAAGTAACTGAGTCCTCAAAGGTCTTTGGGTACGTAGAAATAGACGGTGTGGACCATTTGCCGATTGTTCGTCCAGTCTTCTATGCCAGCTCCAAGATGAAAGTGTCTCTCTTTTGAGAACAATGTTATTATTGTCATTGTCAATGAACTTATAAATTGCTGTTTTTAATCAGCATTGATAAGAACTATCCGTTTGTAATCTGCAGCCAGTTAGGCCACTAGTCAATCACATGCGCGAACCTTCGGTGGTTCTGATCCTCCGCTCGGGCTGGCAACTGTCACGGTCCCTCCTATGGGATCCACAGAGATGACGTTTCGATAATTAGCTGCGATTTCAGACTCACTAAGCGGACGACACCGTACGCAAACCTGCACGTTGTCCTTACGACTTTTTCCATCACCGGCGATTTCTTCTGCGTCGTCTGCAGCGTCCACCGGCTCCGTGTCTTGTTCTGACATACTAAACTCCTAGTAGTTTTCTTCTGACGATACTTTTCAGAAAAACTTTTTGTGGAAATCAGTGTCAAAAATATTTCAGTGCTTTCTTTAAGGTTACACTTGCTGTCAGCAGCATATTTTATAATATAGAGTTACACACAAAACTGACGACCACAATAACAACGGCACTTTGTTATGGCAACGGTACTGTTAATTACTATGTAAACGGTTATTTAAATCCGATCATACAATTGATGCTAATTTTACGAACAAAAATGCTTCCTAGGTGAACCGTCGGAATCGGAACAGCTGAGCGCTCAGCGACTAGTAAGTAACACCCGGCTAGCCACGCGTTAAGGTTGGAGTGTTGCCATAGAGATAAATGGGGTCTCGGATGATGTAACCCTCCTCCCTCCGAAAATAGGTGAAGGGACTGCGTTGGAGCATAGAGCGAAAGCGGACTCCAACATGTCCAGCAGGGGGCGCCACTCGACATGTTGTAGGGAACGAAGAACAAAATCGAATATTGTTATCGCATACAGGGACGTTGTTATGCTAACATAGGTTACTGTCTGTGGGCGTTGGCTATATCTAGTAATGGTAGTCGTAATACCATGGCATTTAGTATTTTCTCTATTGGCTAAACGACAACTCGCTCGTTCGGCTAGTGAGGTTCATGGGTAAGGGGACGCGTGGAGCAGCATGATCGTATATAACCACAAACGAATCGTAAAAGTAACACTAGTTGTCTAGAAAAGGAACGTATCATTGGTGTAGACACGACCAGCTTTCAAGCAGAGAACTTAAGATGAATTTGTGTCCGTGAGATTAGATCGTTCGTATAACTGTACCATGGATGTATTGGATACGCTCGGAAAAATCGTCCAGACTATGGTGGTAGGGACGGTCGTATTGCTACATTAATCCGGCTAAAACAGCTGCCTCCTTACCGAAAGCTGATGGTGTTCCCACATGAAAATGAAACAATCCCATTAGTACGACATCTGAGAATGCATGTAAGCTTACTTCGAAACTAGAATCTGATCGGAATACCGTACGGTATGAACTTCCTGAATTTCACTTTAGAGAAGATTAAAACGTTCCATAGGTAAGGCTGTTTTAGTCTCTTTATTGGTGCTCAACCCAACGTGGTGGTATTCAGGGCTGACCACATGGAGAAGCCGTTAACGAACGATGCGAATACTTCAAAGAGATATTCGTACTCGCATCTGCATCCTTGGCTCGGGCAGGGCCTCTGAAAAGTACTGGCGCCAAATGGAAGGCCCGTAGAAGGCTGTTAAATCCTGCATTTGATTTCGAAATTCTCAGCGAACTTGCTGTTATCATGAATCAACAGACGACAATCTTGATTGAACGTACGGAAGCCGACGAAGATATTTAGCCGTTTATAACAGCAGTTACCCTCGACATTGTCTGTGAAACCATTATGGGAGTGCAAGTTAACAGCCAGACTGCTGGAAATGGCCAAAAGTATTTCGAATCGCTTAAAGGTCTTAGTGAGCGTTCTTGGCTAAAATTCAACCACCTAGTCAATGTATCGAGTTAGCTGTTATCGCTGAACTCGAATCAGACCCCTATGAATTTGAGAGGATGGCAACTAGCCTTTCCTTGATATGTTGCTTATAGAGCATCTGAAACGCAAGACGATGTCAGCGAACGACATTCGAGAAGAAGAGGTTACGTTCATGTTTGAAGGGCGTGATACTACACGTACGGGCTTAATTTAGGCTATTTACTTACTTACTCGGACTGCCTCAGACGAAAATTCAAATGGAAATCGATGATATCTACCATGGTGACATCGAAGTCGAAGCCTTCGCTGAACACATTAAGCATCTGAAATACCTATTGATGGCGATTAAAGAAACGCAGCGAATCTTTCCGTCTGTGCCCATTATAGGACGCTCGATCACTGAGGAGTTCGAGCTTAATGGTAAGTCGGTACCGGTCGGCATAGAGGCGACATGCCACATACTCGGCCTACATAGGGATCCTGACGTCCTCCCGGATCCGCTGAAGTTTAATCCAGATCGTTTTTTTGCCGGAAAACACCAGCAGTCATAGTCTATTCGCATTTATGCCGTTCTCTGTGGGGCCACGAAATTGTATCGGGCGTCGTTTCGCACTATTGGAGGAAGATCGATATCGTCGGCGAGATGATTCTAGTGCCTAAGTGCCCTATTCAAGTTCACTGCACGACTCGACAGAAATTTATATTGCGTTCAAAATGATCTTGCTTAAAGGATATTAATAGTTTGTGATAGAATTGCTTTCCTATAAGCGCGATAAAGACCGATATTTTAACAAAAAATTATGCTGGGGAGAGTGTTAGCCATGGCAAATAAAACAGCTGCGACTTGTTTCCTAATGTATTTTATAATCGACGCTTGCCGAATGACCTTAAAGAGTAGCAAATTTTTTTATAGGTAATAATTGCTATAGGCTTTTTTTTATAGGTAACCAACTTACAGACAGTATGCAAGTTACCACTATGAAGTTTGAGTTCTGGTTTGATTCGCTATTTACGGGCTACAGTAATATATTGTTTTTTTTTTAGAAAAACATTTGACTAGCTTCTTTTTTAGTACTCGTAATGAAATAAACCGTTCTTTTAGCACTTTTAATCTAGTCCCCATAAGAAATTAGGCATGAGAAACCAGATAAATGTAAACTGTTATTTATTTGGCACCGGAGACCGGGTTTGATATTTTGTACATTCATTGGCGATTGTTTTACTTTAATTACGCGCTACGAGCGTAAGTTTCTTATTTATTTGCTTCCGTTCCTTCTATGAGGATCGGGTAGCCGACCTGTTATAGTAATGTATTTATTCCGAGCGCAAGGCTGACCAGAAACGTTTGAGTCTTCATCAAATACAAACGCATCCTTTCGATTTGAATAAAAAAAAATAGGCAGTGTAAACGAGATCCTGATAGAATACATTCGTCCATGTAGAAAAAAAATATTTTTTCTCAGGTAACCGCTGACTCTATCGACATGTTCTTCGGCCTTGCATCATAGCATTTCACTATATCTATATGATAAGCATTGGAAATAGTATCTGACAATGGTAGCTCACGTACTGGTAAAAACAGCTGAACTAGATTCTCTTTCTATATAAATGGCCTTTTAGCAAAGTTAAAGATGAGCGCACTCATTGTAAGTCAATACAGACGAAATTTCAGGCTATCTCTCCCAATATGCAATTGCCTTTTCTAGTAGATAGGCCAGTTCTGAGGGCATGTTCAATTGTCCCCTCTTACATGTCTGCGGCAATAGCTACAAATAAGCCTATTAGCATTTTATGGTTTACAGCGCGTTATATTGCTAGACATATGCCTTTTTTACGATAGCCTTCGCACTGAAAAGGCGAACAAAACTAGTGGGAAAAAAATAACAATAATAGTATAAATTATACTGATAGCAGATATTAGGATGCTATAAATAGCACCTTCTATTTACTCGTTAAGGATTAGACTAACACACACCTCTTACGTATGAAATTATAAGGCATTGATTGCTATGTTATATTCGATCGTTTTCGAGTTTGCTTTAGGGAATGAAAACTCTGTCACATTTCACAACTGGGCAGGTCGAAAACAGATTTTATCACATAACCCTTACTCGAGAACGCCTTCAGTGACTTAAGACATCACTTGGGTATCGTATTGATTGTTGAGGTTCACCTAAAACGCTCCACGTACTTTTAGCCATGTTAAATAATTTTTTTCCGATCATTTTCCATAATAGTGTGCCTTTGTGTACGTGAAGCGGATCAGCCGATACAGCAAATGGAAGATTTACGATTCTTTTTTTTTTGTCCAATCTGTTATATAATGCATGCTAAACATACCCTACGATTCTGAAGGGAGCGAAATAAGCCTATTGTGTTTACACAGGTGGACGTGAAAAGGCCTCGACGGCATTAACAATGGATAATTGGGCTTAGCAACCGTTAGTGAAATAAGTTGTATTTTTATGTTTTTTTTTTTTTTTTTTTTCCCATTTGTTGGCTGCGATCTCTACTAATTCTAAAATCAAAACGAATCACTAGAAGAGGGATCACCAGGGAATAATCAATCTGCAGATTCTCATATATTGACGGAATCAAAACAATATCCAATGCAATGCTGATTGGAAGCAAGCGTGAGGATTGGGTCACTTGTCCCTGGATTGTCCTTCTAAGCTATGTATTAGAATGAATCGTTCAGGTGAAGGTCAGTTCGCCGAGGTCTGATGAGAACCGAAATAGCGATTGGCCATGTTTCAATGAAGGCTGTATAAGGACACTGGCGTGGAAAGGAGGAAAAAGAACGATATGGATATCAAAAAAAAGCAAAAGGAATTGTCCCAACCGAAGCGCATGAAAATTGCGTGAGAAAGCAAGATGTTTGCCGGCTTGTTAACTGGGAAACCTCAACAACAGATGAACAACACGCTAGTTTTTTCGTCTTCAGTTCGACTAGCTGACGATGAAGTTCTCCTCACAGGACCATGCGTGAGGAGATAAAGATATTAAGGGGAAATAATAAACGTTATTTAGATAGGTCGAAGAGAAGGTTCGTGGCTAGGTTTTGCAAGCTTCGAGAAAGGATCATCCACTCAAGGACAAGAAAACTGTCTTACTTACAAGAGCCGCTAAGAGCACAGTAACGATTATAACTCTCGTTTTTCTCGAATATGTATTCTCATTGCAGAAAGTATAATATTCTGCTTATGTTATGTAATACAGAGCTATTGCGGATGACTGACTCCGTTGCCCTCAGATACAGTGGGCACAAATCAACAGATTATCTCGATCGATTCCAATAGTAAATGAGTACAAATACTCTAACGCCGCGCGTCTTTTTTTCTATTTAGAAATATAACAAAATAGTATTAATTATAAAATCCATATGAAAAATGATTTTGAATGCGTATTGCGCGTACTACTAAACCGTACCGACTATAACTAACTGCAAAATACGTGATGACTGGTCGTATCAACACCCTTTGATACTTTATATTACCTGTCATTGCATTAGTACTCTGATGTTCTGGGCTGATATATATGTGTATCGCCGATATCCGTTTTCGACAAACAGGGGCAATGAATTGAAAGCCCTTCAGTCGAAAAATGAAACTCAAAACATAGTTGTTCTGAGTGTTGATTGCCCTCTGAAGAAAGTTCGTTCTACCTTTTCTGGCTGAAGTATAGGAAAAAAGCATCTAGTTCTTCAAAATGAGTTTTAGCATCAAATAAGAATTCGATCATCACAAACGTATGTAGGTCCTTCGTTTCAAAGATTTCGTCGTTTCCATTTATTGGCAGCTGCGAATTGAAGTGTAGCTCAATCGATGCATGTCCAGAGGTAAATTTTTCCGCTCAAGCGGAAATAGAAAGTTGTTCAATGAATACAGGTATTGTCTAGAAGCCACCCGTAACGAGGTGCCTTTATACCGACATCTCTTTAGCGGCCTTGGCAATTATCTACAACCCTTCATCGTTGAAGTTCAGTTCATTCACCACCATCGATTGGTTCAGAACGAAAACGCATAGAACGCTTACTAAGCAGCATAATCTTCTTTTGGATGAGTCTGACATGGAGATAGTTAATCGACTGTTCTGTCTGATCCTCGAAGAAATACTTCAACAACGAATAAAAACTAAGATACTGAGCTATTTCAATGTAAGAATATTATACCGCTTTGGGCCAAAGTATGCTGCGCATACGACCATTAGCCTAAATTGAAAGAAGACTGTATTGGCTTTCTCAACGTTTTCTTCAGTGTTAGGTTTGTCCCTAGATAGAAAGGACTAGCGGCATTGCTACAGCGGCAGGTACCCTATCGAAGGACGTTTCGCTGGCACGGGATATGTTTTCTTGATCTAGAAAGATATTTAGACTATAAGCGTTGTTTACATCGAGTCGGTCAGATGTTCAACTTTTGCCCTATCACCAGTCTGTCTCCTCTCTCCTAAGGAGAAAGACGGTTGGAAAGGATTTGGAGTGAAGCTGCATCGGCTCGATGAGACGACCTCCGCTATTCGTAACCGAGATATAAGTCGGTTAAGTAAAAAACGATCTTTTTTTTTATCGAGAAAAGCGAGTGCATTCGTCACGAGAAGGTGTCTTCAGATGGTATTGTAGCCATGGAAGAGTATTGGAACTGACTCACAATGGAGTCGTTACGTTATCTTGGAAAACTGTTTCAGCCGTTGTCAACGGCTTTCGTCATTGCTCTGATCACAATGATGACCGTTATCCGTCTTCGGCAGATTCCTACCTACCGCAAGCTAATGGCTTTCCCACATGCCTTTGAATCAATTCCCGTCATCACCTATCTATGCAATTTCGTCGTTCTTTGCGTGAGAGAACGGCTGACAGGCATAGATTTTGGCGTGCTCTTCTGGCAACAAGTGCTCAAACGAATGGATCAATACCGAAAGCATGGCTGTTTCGCGATGTATCTAGGGGCTCAGCCAAGTCTAATTGTGTTTCGAGCCGACCATGTGGAGAAGGTGTTGACGAGTAATACTAATATATCTAAAGGACCCGTTTATAATTACGTTCATCCCTGGCTAGGCCTTGGACTGCTAACAAGCACTGGTAACAAATGGAGGACGCGACGGAAGCTACTGACGCCCGCCTTTCATTTCCGGATCCTTGACGAGTTCGCTGTCATTATGAACCGACAAGCGAAGATCTTCACCGAAAAAGTAGGTTCTAAAAAACCGACCGAAGATATTGTGCCGTATGTGACTGCTGTTACGCTAGATATCATCTGTGAAACGATTATGGGAGTGACGATGAATAGCCAGACGACTGGAAGTGGCAAAAAGTATTTACGCTCAATCAAATCTTTAGAGGCTCGCTTATTGGGTAGAATTCTTAAGCCTACCCAATGGGTTAACTGGATCTACAACCTAACGGAGAACAGTAGGCAGACTTGCAGGGATCTTAAAGAATTACATAGGTTTACGATAAATGTGATTAATGAGCGAAAGAAAGAGCTAGAAGCAAACCCTGCGGAGCTCGAAAAAATGGCAGCCAACGAAGATGGCATCTTCAAGTCCCGAAAACCGTTCTTAGATATGCTTCTCGTAGAACATATTAAACGCAAAACAATGAGTGTGGCAGATATTCGCGAAGAGGTGGATACATTCATGTTCGAAGGACACGATACAACATCAATGGGACTCATTTGGGCTATTTATCTTATCGGGCTACATCCTGAAGTTCAAAGTAAACTACATAAAGACATCGACGACATTTTTCGTGGTGACACCGAGTCCGAAGTTACAGAGAAGCACATAAAGCAGCTTAGATATTTGGACATGGTGCTTAAGGAGTCGCAGAGAATCTATCCTTCGGTTCCACGTATCTCACGCACGGTCACAAAAGAGTTTAGGCTCGACGACAAGCCTGTACCAGTGGGCACAGAAGTGGCGTGCAATATTCTGGTCCTACATAGAGACCCAAACGTTTTTCCGGACCCACTTAGATTCGATCCTGACCGCTTTCTTCCGGAAAACTGTAGCTCCCGTAGTCCTTTCGCATTCGTCCCGTTTTCTGCTGGTCCACGAAACTGTATCGGTCAACGTTTCGCTATTCAGGAAGAAAAGATTCTTCTTGTATGGCTCCTCAGGAAATACAGTGTGAAGTCGCTGGATCCGCCAAATAAGGTCAATTTCGTCGTAGAAGTGGTATTATTGCCGAAAGGCCCTATTCGAGTTCAATTCATTCCCAGAACATGAGTTTACATATGTGCAGTGTATTGGTTTAGCCAACCAACAAATACCTATGCATTTAGGTAATGCTGTTCGTAATAAAAATACTGTGAAAGCGAACTATGATACCTTCGGAGACAGATCTGAAGTCAAACTTGGAAAATCGAATAGAAAAGTTGACACTAAAGCGACCTGTCTATCGCTTTTGAATTGTGGCTACTACAGAGGAAAAATAAATCGATACTTCTGAAGTTCAACCTATTGACGAATTCTATCTATAGTGATGCTTTCGCACCACTTTTCAAGTAAAGGCGCGGGTTCGAAATAGGCTAGTTTTTCTTCTTACTCTTACAACCTTCCAGGCTCACAAAATGTAGTCTATAGTCATCATCAACAAAATCAAAATCATCGTCAGCTTGCCATCATTGTTATTATTATTATTATCATATCGAAGCATATATAGATTTTAAATAACATTACGTTATAGTTATTTTCTCCTATACGGATAAATTTGCTAAGGCTGTCTGAGCGAACCTGATTTTTTAAGGTAGCGTGTTTTGCGTATTCTATTTTCTTCACACTCGCAAAACCGCCTCTACGATTCGGCTTTATATCGTTACATTTACTATATGGGGTACAAATTTCGTACTTCCATGTTACGGTCAATAATATTAAAGTACAGGAAACCTTACGTAATATTTCACATTGTTCATATTAAACATACATTACTAATTAGCAACGCCAAAGAAAAACTCGTTTCTCGGGTCATCTTATTAAGCCAATTCAGCGCGAGATGGAAGCAAACTATATCTATTAAAAATAAGCGCGATGCCATAAAAAAGCTACTGATCTTTCTATGGAAAGAAGATATTGAGGCTCAAATGGTCTTCTTATATGAAAATCTTCTTTTGGCGATGACATGGTTCCCGGGAAGAAAACATATCATGCATTCAGTGTTTTAATCAGTCCAAGGCTGAACGTTCTCAGCTACAACTAATAAATAGAATATATAATAGAAATACGGCTCTGGAGTTTTGTTTAGACACGATCGTCTATGCTTACTTGTATTTTTAACCCGGCTTATTTTAGCGCCGTCTCTACTTACGTACAAAAATCTCTATACCCACCTTAACGTATGCGCGAAGAACATCAAGCATATGTTGAAGTGATACGATTTGCCGTCTAGTATCTTCTCCGCGCTATCTAACTGATCTGAAGATGTAACAATCTCGATTTACCATGTTATTCGGTTCATCTGCGTCGTGGGCCATATGCCAACTTACATAAAGTGTAAGTGGAGCTTTCTAAACAAGTTATATTTATGTTGAACAATCAGTCAACCCACGTCATTAAGTCGCAGAAGGCTTATTGAAGCCGCCGTGTGCATTAGAATTAGGCGCCACGTATAGTCATTACCAATATGATATGAAGTTCAGACTTTTTTTTTGTCAGTGCTTCCAGGACGTCCTGGCGTTCTGTATGTTGAGCATTAGTTGCATCTACGGGATGACGAGTCTTGCCTATTGCGAACCTCTGTGTGGGTCGATGTCAACGAAAGTTGTCGTCGCCTGCTTGGCAGTCCATCAAGCTGGATCAGAAGACCGTTAAACAGTGAAGTGACGAAGTGTCCGCTACAGGTTCGCGTATACGTTCAGTAAGCAAAACTTTACCCCTAATAAGGACAGCTATTCACAGCGCATTTGATATAGTAAAATTTTTTTTGCATTTCTAATTTTCCTTTACTAGGTATGAAGAAAACTGGTACCAAGCCTCACCTTTCATGTGTACGTAACCAACAGAACCCTCACATGGCCAACTGCACCTCTATTTAGCCCATTCGAGTTCTGGGCCACAACGTTTAGTGCACATCCGAATTCATATGGCCCCGAAAACAAGTGATCATACACGTTCAAAATGGCGACGGTTAGAACGAATCCGACATCCCTCAGCATTTGACCAATCAACCGAATCATTAGTTGATCTAAATTAAAGTATAGATTGGACGTCATGCCACTTGTCTCCAGAACAACATGGAAAGTTGCTTGTTGTGGGTCGATTTAACAAGCCGTATTAGAATAACATCAAAGACAAGTTCTCTAAGGCCTTCAAAAGTTTCAAGTTTTACTTGAAAACTTGTTGCATCTATAGTACAACATTATTTAATTTCCACCAAAAAACTTCATTGCTGTATACACAAGTAACTTACAATCTTATCAGCTGAAACGAAGGAACGAACACGCAATGAAATTTTCTTTCCTGTAGGCCCTTTATCAATTGGTAACAAAGCTGCGCAACAGAATTGCTGGTGTAAACCTTAAGTTCAGGCATTTATTATTAAGGTGCTATCAGTAGAAGGCGATCTGTAACTAGCAAATGGCAAATACGATCTCTACGAGAAAATGCATTTTTATTCAACCGTTCGAAGTGTTTAATAGAATAAACTTTAGCAGATATTCCACCTACTCACATTGAGAAGAATAATTTACTTTAGAAGCCAAACCTCCTTCTAACGCTTCTTTGAAACTAAACAAGGCTCATGTAATTGTCCTTTAGCGGGTCCTTCCTCGTTACACAAATTACTTATCATTATAGAATTCTCCCTCTTCAAAGCTGAACTAAGCAAGTGTTTTCACAAACGTTTTTACAGATTTCACTTTAGTCTTACTGGTTCGTCGCAATCGCACCGATAGCCACTTGGTCGAGGCTCAATCTATCGCGAGCACTCGTATAACGTGTAGGTAATCGTTTTTACAAGTGGTCGTTATTTTTGTCACTTTTCAACGGTCCGGCTCATTAGGACGTATCCTTTTCGATGGGCTCGCAACCGTCCAGGTTGTTATGATTTGGTTTTTACAGATTTTGACTTAAACTATCTACCATCTACCAAAGATCTTTGGCGATTCTATTGATAGTGCGGCGTATTTATCAGCTAGCACTTGAAGGTATCATGGCTAAAAGAGTGACTGGACGGCCGTTTCGTACGGTGCGCTTTTCGAGCGGTAAATCGGCCTGCTATATGATAACTTCCGTGATGTTTAGGCCAGATAACGTTGGAAAACAGATCCATAAATATTACCAAAGGCGGAACTCACGAATAAATTCAGCCTAGTTTAGGACTCGCTCTTCATAGATACTGATGAATTCCAAGAGGCAGGCATGTTGCACAATGCTGACATGATTCGGTAAGCGAAGATTCTCGTGAAGCGAATACGAGCCAGCTAAGCAATAGACGACATCGTATTGTACATGCTCCTACCATAACTGACGTTGTGTGCGAAATAATTGCAGGTGCGGCCCATTATAAACGGTAACTGGTATCTCGATTCGTGGAAATCTCTGGAAAAACGGCTTCAAGCCAAAGTAGCCAACTGTGCAGAATGAATTGAGCAGATTTGCAATATGTCTCGTAAACGATTTGAATGAGCTACACAGTTTCCGTATATTAAAGATTAGAAACGAACGAAGGTCTGAAGCTAAGGCCATGGTTTTCGATAGGTTGCGTCGTCAAGCGTTTTCTTGATATGCGATTAGCCGAGTATATAGAATGCGAAACGACGGGCATCAGTAATATCCGCGAAGGACCAGACACTGCATTGATGAGAATCGTCTGGGACATGTACTCTCACTTGGACTATATTGATAATTCCCGCTTAAGGTACAGGAAAGTTTTCCTAGGAGGTCAAAGTGACGGCCGAACGTATCAAGCACGTCAAATATTGTCGTTGCATTGAAAGAGTTGTCCGTTAGCCAATAGAGGAACTGGAGGTCGCAGCTAAATCGGTGCTCGTGTACACAGAGATATATGGGATGCAAATATGGATGGTGCACCAAGACACCAATGTCTTACGGAATCCTGTCAAGTATAACCCAAATGTCGCGAAGCAAAGAATTCACGTTTCGTTCGTACCTGCACCGTTCTCTGCTAAACTGTGTAGTTGTATTGGAGGGGAGTATTATCATTGTGAAGCTGAGGTTGAAGAAGTACAATCTGAAATCGTCTGAGAAGATTAATATAATTAGCTGAGATTACAACAAAAATCGATTCGAGTTCAACGCACTTCTCGAAGCTATTACTAATTATAATATGTCCATAATGAAGAAGTCTATACGAACACTTGTTACCATATTACTAGTTCGTTAGAAGACATGCAATCAAGACTATTTCAGATTATCTACAACTACGAGTTAATGAGTAGTGTTACACGTCTTGTACGACAATTATCGCAAGGTATACTGACTCATAGATTCTAGTTGATAATTTAGAGTAGAGAAAAATTGCAAGAAGGTAAAGATAGCGGCGATCCTTGAATGACAAGCATTCCGCCAATGCTAACGGGGTAAACTTTGGTTTGGGCTGCCCGCTTCCGTGCATATTGGGTCGTCGGCCTTCGTCTAGCACTCGTTTCGTTGCTCATGTCAACATGGATAGAGCATACAATTATACCAACTGCCTCTGAACAATTAGGACGACCAAAACGATCACTACGGCGTATATATACATGTATATATTTAATGCGTAATATCTGTAAGTGCTTCAGCTGACCAGCATGTATAAGCGATTTCGATCATGAGGAAATTAGATTTGGTAGCATTTTAGCGTAGACGCGTTTGTGATCAATTACCTGTTTTTATCAAGTATGAAACATGCAAAGACATATCTATTAAACGTGTTCTCGGACGGAAGCTGTGTCACAGCTATTGTCATGAAGTGACTTCCACAATTTTGAATGGTACTTAGTTCAGGTTGATCTGATTACCTTGTGAAGAGCTGATTTCTGTTTTTTAAGCTGATCCAAACCTGTTACTTAGGTATCTGTTTTCACTCATCCAATTTTAGGTTATCCTCAACAAATACAACACACGAGAATGAGTTTATTCAAATTTTGCCACTTAGAGCTAGATGAAAGAGATAACCATCGAGCGTTTTAAGCATCGTTGCTTCTATTCCCGCCAAAATCACGCCTAACGTATTAATATTACGTAGCCGGACCGACAAACGAGACGAGCCGCTATACGTAATTCGTTTGTCATTGTTCTCTGCTCTAGTACAACGAAGCTGAAGAAGGCTTACAAATAGTAAAAAAAAAAAAAAAGAAGCGAGCCGGAATTTCAAATGCATATATATATATATGTATGTATGTTGGTGACTTGTGAGGTTGATGCACCGTGGGCACGATAAGAGTTGCCTCGACAAGTTCTGCTTTGTCTCGAGTGAACGCTGGCTCAGTCGGGTACGATTAAATAGACTCGCTACTCGCACTCACGTATTTATTCCATAGCATCCGTGTGAACGTTGTCTATCTACGTAACGCAGTGCTGCTACTGCTGCTACCCTGTAGGCCAGCCGGTGCGGCCTCTGCTGCTGAAACGAAAGTACGCAAAGGGATTCGAAATTCGCCAGTATCACTGATATGTGTTGGTACGGATGGAGTTTCTCGTAGCTGCGACCAATGTTTGTACAATGCCGCCACCGCAATTCACGTAAACGTAAGCTGATGTACCAAATTTGAATTTCAGAATGTAATTAAATTCCAATGATACAACGAAAAAATCTTCAGAATCATACATAGAAAACTGCCTATTTTGAGCCAGAGGATTGGCAAATCTGCGCTTCGTGAGTTTGCAGTCCTTCATCGCATCATCGCAATAGCTTAAATAACTTCATGATATGATACAACTTCTGTGCTATGTTAATGTGTTCACAAATGTGCAGTAGTTGCCAAAGCAGCCTTTTTTTTTTTTGAACAAAAGAATATACTGTAAACGCGATGTCGGTTTTTTTTGCTGAAAGGAAATTCGTCTAAGATCATTACGTGCTCTACACTTTTGGATTAATGTTCCAACTTCCTAAATAACTATCCAACTTGCTTTAAAAAGTTATTCGACTCGAGCCTTGGCTGTGTACTATGCATGGTGCTTTTTGTGTTCATTTTAAGAATTCACCTAGTTTTCAAAATAGAAAGTTGATTTTAGGGTTCAAGGGTTTAATTGACTCACAATGAATACTAAACAAACTGAGCCGATAGCAGATCCGGGACCGAAATCAAGAGGGGCATAATTACGTTAAGAACCTTATATCAGTTAGGCTCGATTGAGCCGACAATTCGAGGAATTTCATCGATTGACAAACAGTTAAATAAAATATCAGATCTCGCAAATAACTTGCTTACTTAAACTATTGCCAGATGCCATTTTTATCGCCACCGTCTCTTAATTTGACTATAAATTTGCTCTTTACACGTACTCGATGACCCAATGCATTTGTTTGTACTTAATCTTACATTAGCTTTCGAGCTTCTAACAATCTTACCAACCCTAACAGTTTTTCAATCCTGCGCGCGATGACTGGAAGCACCAATGTAGGACCAGTGCAGCCGGTCCTCATTGTTCTTTGCTCTGAGCTGACGGCCAGAGCCAAACGGCGTCCTTGTCTGAGTGACGATGGTGCATGCGGGAGCAATGTCCTCTCGACTCGTGCAGAAAGGGCCTAACGTAGAGGGTAACAGGAATTGAGCGAGAGCCCGCTGCGGGTGCTAGCGAAGGGAGAGAAGTATGCTACTGTCTGCCGAATCCAACCTCAGAAATCGCTGTCCCCCAAAACTCTGAAGCGCATTTTCTATGGAGGGTTGTCTCGACGACACCTAGGGCTGTCGTGTGGGGCTCCTCCTTGGCTTTCTCCTCTGTGGGGTCGCGCTCTGTGTCTGCCGGGTCTGCTATGCTGCCGCTGCCGCTGCCGGTGCGCGCTGTGGTGTTCGCCGTTATCGCTGAGTCGCTGCCGCGCGCGTTCCCGGTCCACTGTGTCCGTTGGTTCCGGGGTCTATTTGGCAGTGTGTTGCAGGCCGAGCTAGTAGCTCCTGCCAGCCAGCTTGCCTCTCGCCCCGGTGTTTGGGTGCCGGCCATCTTGGCTTCTGCCACACCCGCGACAGGAAGCGCAGCAGCCGTAGCAGAAGCAGGGACAGGAAAGGAAGTGGTAAGGAATAGGGATTGGTCAGATTGCCGTTTTCCGTGAGTCGTAGCAGCAGGAAACAGTAGCGCAGTGAACAGTGAGTCCGTGTCGAATCGGTGCCGCGTGGGATTTTGCCAATGTCATCCCAGCCCACAGATCATCATCGGATAACCGCCGCCGGTTAAGTCGGCCGGTCTAGAGATTATAGCTTAGTGATCATAGGTCAGCCGCTTTGATCGGTCGCTTCGGATGCGCGCTGCTGCACGTAACGCGGCGGTTCAGAGAGAATCAGTGGCTGTGTTAGGACGAGCAAGCGAACGAGACCGTTTAATTAGCGAGGCTGAATAGCTAACGGTGCTGGATTCACTGTTGCTTAGAGATGCGTGCTTGATTTAGGCAAAACCTCCCATACTGAGGAGTTGCTCGTGGACTGGGAGCCGGAAAGAAGACTGGCCGGCCGGATTGTGTTGAAACCAAGTTGAACCGACGACAAGCATCTGGGGACAAGTCTGTATCCGCTGTAGAAACGCACAAAGGGAAAACACGCGTGCGACGAAGAAAACTTTGGAAGTGCGGATCGTCGTAGTGCGTTGAATGCTTCGACGCTAATATCTTCGCCGTCACTGTTACAGCAACCCCCGCTGATTAGCAGCATCTGCTGATACAACTCTACTAAGTGTTTGACGTGGTAGCGGAGGTACAACGGAGGAGAGTGGGTTCTACTGCAGCAGCTGTGGCTGTGCTGCTAAGAGATGAGACTGCAGGCCAAAAACGTAGAGATGCACAGACCAGGATTCAGCTTCATCGTTCTCCTAGTTCTGCTGGGACCAGCCCTCGCTGCCGTCAAGATCGGTAAGCAGAAAATCTTCAGACCACCAAAACGTTCACACAAGCTATATTCCTATTTTCCCTGACACACGGGACTGTGTAGCCGACAGGCTAGAAAGCGAAATCTGCTGATGCGCAAGAAAGAAAAACCCATCTAGTTGTTTTGAAAGATTTCAGAAGAAACCCAAAGACACATAAAGGAAACAAGCGCCATTCATTGCTTCGCTTGAGCCGTTGGGCCGTAACGATGGGAGTCAGTGGATGAGTTCCCACCGTGGAAAAAATGGGTGCGATGGAGGGCCAGAACTAAGAATCCGCATTTCGATTTGCTAACTACTATCGATTTGAAAGACAAGCTCGAAGTAAATCGACCATCTTGCAGCTTAATAGAATCTGCGTGAATAAGTAAGAACGGGATCAGCTTTGTCAGTGCTGACAGGAGAAGGTTGTGTGCTACGTATACTAGCAATCCGGGATCGGTGCTGCCCAAGTCGGCAGTCTGCCCAATCTCGCTACTACTAGCGGAGCGCTAGTAGTAGCGAGATTGTAGCATCGCTCCGACGAGGCCTCATGGAATCGTCGTGTAAAAGTATTGCAGCACCGTCGATCTACTATCATTTTATGGAGTCATTGGTGAAATTACCATATATCGGGTTACTGAAAATCTGACTAAAACCGATACGTAGTAGTTTAGACTGGGGCTAAGATTTTCATAAGAATTAAGAATTTGGTAACGTTATTAACATTTCGTATGGCAGGACAATTATCATTATTTGATGGTACACACATTCACTATATAGAATAATAATAGTGATAAAAATTCTACTCTTTTTCTATTTAGTTTACCCAAGTTCTCGGTGGCGATGCATTTGTGCCTCTGATTCGAACGGGGCAAAGGCGTCTTAGCTGTGAAAGTAACACCTTTGCTCATGCTTTCTCAACCCCAACACGCTCCCCCACTAACTCCATCAAGCGACTTTTCGGAGAGAATGTACCTTCATAGCTTTGTCTGTTCGAGGTTTGTACCGAACGAATATTTGCTTGCTAACACTTTTGTTCTCTTTGACCTTTTTGGGTCCCCCAGCTGGCGTATAGATACGATTCCGTAAATGCGTGAAGGTAATTTTGCCGCTGGGTGAGAAGTCAACGTCGAACTCACGTGAGGGCAGCCGTAGTTGGTAGTTATTAATAGTCGGAACCTTTGAACAAACATGTTAGATAAATAAATAGGTATCACTCCTCGTAATAAGACGACGACCAAATGACAGTTGAAACATTCGACATTAGCGGTAAATATATGCACAAAACGAGTAGACGGGCATGTATGGTTGTTTGCAAGTTATTCTAACCAGGAGCAGGACGCTAGAAGGAAGAAATTTAAAAGCACAGTTCTCTATGCATATCTAACGCACGTGCATGCACGCCTTCATTGAACCAAACAGAAAGGGTTTACCGTTAAGAAGGTTCTTGGCAACTCAAACGGCTTAACGGCGGCACTTCTCTGAAAGTCTGAGATGTTTCTTACAATACGGCGTGCGACCTAAGGTAAAAACTGTTAGCAGGAAGGCTTCTCAGGTGTGTGTGTGTGTCAACATTGTCTTAAGGTCGCGGCACTTACCCGACTAGAATCTCTTAATGTGTTCATTGCTACAGGTATTAGATTAATGTTAAACATGTGCTTACTAATCACAGCTCAGTATCAGTCGACAGGTGTACGATAGTCGACCTGGAATCGTCAACGCCTTAAACGTTTATGCCAAACATAAGATGAAGCAGTGCAATGTTATTAGTGCATAAAAAGCGCCCTGTTTTTTTCTAGTCTATGTAGGTGAATTCAGGCAGTCGCCGTTGATCGAATAGGCCAGTCTGCCTGTATATGTCGGGATACCTAGCAGTTCTATGAATAACAGTGGCGAACGATTAACGCAAAAAAAACTAACCTAATTCAACTTTTGCACCCGAATTGGCTTCATCTGTGCCCTCCACCATCTTCCTCTATACTCGTATCAGGTACGCTGACAAAAGCCTGATCGTAGAGTCCTGTCTCAGACCAGCAGCACTAGTAATATTTGTCATCGTGGTCTAAGATCGTTAACGTGTCGACAGGGGATCGAGTCGATCGCTTCCCTCTTTTCATCTAATTTTCCTGTGATTACCTGTTGTTTCCGTAGCAACAGCTATGCGACAAGCGAATCAGCGTGAGCTATCAGCTGCGCTTCATTTACTGTCCCATCTATGTCCCTCATTCATGGGCGCTTCTTTCTGATGAGAAGTATGTACGTTTATGTATATGTGCAGTGTTACATTGCGGTCTCATACTGTCAGTCTGTGCATATAACTGCCGAAGTCGTATAATCGAAGGTTCGCTCTTGAAGTCCGGCTGACCGTACTCGGGGGTATCGACAACAGCAGCGGATTAATACCTACAGGCTTATCTCATCTAAAACATGTTTGATATGTCAGCATAGACGTTACATGTGCTACTTGTTACATACATTGTTATGGTGCTGAAAACGCTCTAAACAGAATGAAAAAGAGTAGTATTTGAATTGTGCCTCCTATCATCTGCCTACCATTTTCCACTTTGCGATCATCTGTTACTAGACATTTACTCTTTCAACTATTACAAGTATCGAGTAGAGGTGGCAAGTTGTCCTGGTCGATCCAATTGATTTCTACATGTTGAAAAGTAACGTAACGGAGAGCAGATATTGAATAACAGTAAGAGCCGACGCCAACACGGCCGTTCTGTCATGGTTGACAGCCTAGAGGCTCTCGTAGGCAGTCATTTAACCTGTTGCTCAAACAAAATAAAGAGAAAAATCGAAGTACGGCTGGGTTCACGGAGAGCCACGTAATCTTCAGACGATCGAACATGACGAATGAGATAGCTCATTTGTTCTGTGTCGCATTGGCTGGTCTTGTCGCTAGTTTTCATTGTCGCCATCGTTTCTACTTCTACACATAAGATAGACAGTGAATACGTGACTATGCCGGACCATAATATGCTCGTATGTGCGTGTCCAAGACGATCTCCATGTACGTGCAATCGCACGCGACTCTCACACGTTTATACATCCATCTAGGGGGTGGACATGAGCTTGTCGATAATTATCCAGCCACTAAGACTGATTAGCGATTCCAGCAGAGGCGATCGATGGTAATTAGGACGGCCAGGCTCGACAATGTGCGATCGGACAAAGGCGGATTAGTTTAAGGCGAAGCATATCATTCCTTTCGCCTCACTCAAGCTGCTGCTCGACGCTTTGCTTTTGGATCGTCATAATCAGTAGCGCTGCTTCATTCCGAAGCTCCTCTTCACTTGACGCTCATGTAACGTTGAGGTTATTATCGCTGTTGATTTAGTAATACCGGCAATCGACTCAATGTTGGCTCTCGCGGTTCGGACGCAGTCGCCGAACCCGAACTGACACTATACGAATGATGGCATCAAAGTAGTAAAAGAAAAAAAAAAAGATCGAAATCGCCGCTTCTCCTAGCCAAATGGTCATTATGCTTACGATATTTGCAATAAAATAATGCTAGATCGCTAGTTACGCTAGGTCCATATACATACCTTAAAATATGGGCGAACACTTGTATCTGTTGATTGGTAGTTGCAATGTGCGTAGCCCTTTAACCATCGATACCATTGACGAGTATACGGCCATGTGTTTGTGAATATCTAATCAAGCGGAAGTTACTACCGTCACATATCGTTAAAGCTTATGACATAGACCGTTGATGGCCACTGTCTGTCAGAAAATACGCTACTTCGGCGCCTCCGACGATGACGCTAAGGTGGTCATTGCCTTTCGTAGAATAAAATAGCTAATAATAACACTGCTGTACTAATTATTGTTATTTATAACTTGGTAATAGGCAAACAACACTGCCGCCTCTTTTTGTCTCGCCAGTCCACTTACGACCGCACCTTGCCTTTTTAGCGGGCAAATACATATATGCGCATAGTGCTCAGGTGATTAGACTTCTAGAGCTATTTTTCTTATACAGGTAAAAAAACCGACTCATTTAGCTCACTTAAACTGACTCAGTTTTCGTTAGGGGCAAATTTACCATTTGGCCCATTTTAGCCTCAACGGTCCACAGTGGGTGGTAAAGAGTGCACATATTAGAGCCGTTTTCGGCTAGGCCGGCTACGTTGCCTACATGCATGATCGAGCATCACGCACCAAAAAATGCGGTAATCGTAACAGCCTTTTAAAGTCCGCAATGGTTACATTTAGTCATTGGCCGGTGAGCACCCGCAAGCCGGTTCCGCAGCAGCGACAGCTGAACGACGATGCTGCTACTAATACGAGTAGTAACCCTCGGCTCGTGTTCGTTAAGGAAAGGGGAGAACTAAACCCGTTTACCATCACCATGACAATTATCGATGCCCCCGTATCCGTGCCTCCGTGTTGGCTGCATCTGTCAAGCAGCAGACAACTGAACTTCAAGTGCTTGCGCGTTGAGTTTGTTTAAATCCGATGGGTACACTCGGTCGTTTCTACATAGAAGTGATTTAAAGTGACTACATGTTACATCTCTAGCTTGTGCAAAGTAGAACGAAGGGCATTTGCTAACTTTGGCCAGTAATGGCAATACCGCTCTGTCTACCCACCATCGGAGAAAGAGAACAATCGCGATGATGGATAAATGTCCGCTTCGTTATGAGCTTTCCCCTCATTTAGTCACAAACGGCTGTGCGAGCGTCTCACGCTAGGCATACAAGCTCACTTTCTCTCTCGACGGCACAACGGAGAAGAGAGGAGGGGGTGCAATAAAGCGTCGATTTGCGCTGAGGGTGGTTGGGCGGTGAGAAGTAAAGAACCATGATCTCACCCATCATATAGCCGCCAGGGCTTTCTCGGCTTATTTTATTTATATCGTTTCGTGTCATATATACATAGAGAAATTTCTGCACCGTTCTATTGCCCAGTGTCCAAATAGAGCCAAACGAGCGGCAAAACATTACTACTGGAGCCCAATGTTATGGCATAGTCTTCATGTTGACACAATCGCTGCAGAATTGCTCTTTGCTGGAACAGCGGAGCGATGGGCTGCCGCATCGCGTGGCAATAAACGCTTTGGCATGATTTGGCCGGGGAGATAGTCAGATATCAGTCGGCGGGACAGTTGATACCACGATTAGTTTTATATAGATATAGCAACACACAGACTAACGGAGAGGAAGACGACATAAACTTCCTGTCTACGCCGGTGTTTCTGTTGCAGAAATGATGATATCGCTGCTATTAATAATGCCTACATTGGCAATTGGGATAGTCATGCTAGTCTCGTTTCTTTTAGACCCAGCGGAGTAGTTATAGGCCACGATTAATGTAGACATTGTCAGTCTGTTCATGAATGCGTCAAGCATCTACATCGACTGAATTACTACTGAAGCTTTCTCGGCCCGTGAAGCCAATAGGTGTAAACAGTTTGCCGGTATAGTGCGTCCTCTCCTCCTTGATCCTCCATTAAGAAACGGAGAGGAAAAAACATTGCGGAAAAGAGGAGTCCGCCGTATTACGATCGCTAGCACTGCGGCTAAAATGGAACAAAACTATATTCTGGTGAGGTTCTTCCCGTTCTTTAGCACGGCCGCGGTGCCGAACGAGCTGGTGGAAACAATGTCGTTGATAAATCGCCCCCGTGCCTGTGCGAGGCACCCATCCACAGGGTAGACGATGGCCGTGACAGTGGCCAGCTGGGGCTGGGCTATACGCGGTGACTAAGGGTGAAAATGAATAGACTTTCTCTTTTCGTTGTTGTAATATTATCGTATAGCTTGGGAATTAGATAACTCAAACACTGTCGACTTCTTAAATCGTTTTGTTGGGTTTTGATTACGACATGACCTATTCAAGCATACTCTTACATTTTGACCTTTCTCGGCGTACAAAACATGTGGGCAAACCGCTAAGCTGTACTTATACCGACTTATTCCAACCTCAACGTGGCTAACTTCCTTGTAATATCCAATTATAGCAGGTATTACTATAAAAAAATTGTAACAAAAGCGTAATAACAGTTGTATTATAAATCTAATCATCTCCAATAAACGATCCCGGCTGTCCTAATTCAATACGAATTAATAATCTTAAAGCCGCTCCTAAAACACCAGACCATACTCTAAACATAAAATAAATTTTTCCAGTACCCCTATGATTACATGAAAATATACATCGTATTATATAATTATTTAATGCGATAAAGACTTAAAAAATTCTTTTTTATTTTGAAAATAAATAGTTTTAAAATTTACGTAAAATCTTTTATCAAATTATAATTAATGAAATAAAAAAAGTACAATTTTATTTGTTAATATATAATTAAATAATTTACATAAATATATCTTCTAATTATAGATGTTATTACTATAATAAAAAATAGTTTTATAATGTTTTATAGGTAATAATTTATTAAAAGTACAATTTTTGGAAAAATCCAATAAAAGGTGGCAAACCTCTTAAACTTACAAATAATATTAATACATTTATTTTATTAAATATATTTTACTTGTATCAAACTATTTACTTCTATATTTATTACTAATATTAATTATTATAATTATATATATTAAAAATTAAATAATCAATAAATTCTATTTAAATTCAATAACGTGATAATGAACCATTTTTGAATAAACTTAAATTTTCCGCAAAGAATTCTGATTAAATATTAAAATTACTCCTATAAAATTATTCACAATAGTAATAAACTCTAAATAACAAATTTCTATTATTCTTAAAATATATAAGGAAATTAATTTTAAAAACACTAAAAAACTTATTCATCTTAAACCCTACGAAACTACTAGTGCTGCCACTACTGTTTTTTGCGCCATTGTTTGTAAATGCCCTAGTAAGATCATCACCTAATTCATACAGCCTGTGAATATTATGCTGTGGCTAATATGTGCCAAGTTACTTTCTACCGCCACCATTAATACGCTTCTACGGCCATTGTCGCTGGCCCCGTCCGCCTCCCTTTGAGTGATTTCTGATGATCCCAACAACGATCGGGAGAAGATAACAGCTTTTGGTTTTCTGTGTTTTCATCAGGTAGATAAGGACATAGCGAACGCGCGTCTTCAGTCGAAACGCGTGCGTTTAGTACACACATAAGCACAGATTTAAGGGCGACAGCAACGCCGCCCATTGTCGGCGTTAAGGCGACATATACCACCAAGGGGTATGTGACGACAGGTGAAAAAATGAACGTATATGCAGGTGCTGCAAGCACCGAAGATAAACGCGGAAACATAAAGAATGTGTATATATGTACGTATATACATATATATATATGTATACGAAACGATCTGCTCGCTCAGAGTGATTTCAAGTACCCGTGTGACGGGGACCCAAACGAGAACACGGGGGGAAAGAAAGAAAGCATGGCGTGGTGGCGGCCGAAACGTGGCAAATCACCTCGATGTATTTGGCGTCAGAAGAACAGGCTAGAGGGCTCTGACCCGTAGAACCAGAGGCGGTATCTTCTTTTTCAAGCTATTCATTTCTTCGCGGGCGCAGTTAGTACCGGTACTGTGGATAGACGTTCTCCTGTACTCTCGACCATATCCATCTAGCGCCACTGCCGCCTATCCCAGATTGGTACAGACTTACGACTCGGTTCTTTCTTTTTTCGTAGGATACACAAATTCTTCACCGCGGTATGAATAATTTCATGACTGCTGTCGATACAGTACAGAAAAAGGTGCCTTAGGAAAAGCGTCTGCGTGACGTCGTAAGAATGACGATGGTATTCAGGGCTGATGTGACCATTCGGTCCTACGTCCAACCGGCTGACTGCTAATGGGATGAAATGAAGCGGAAGGAGAGGAGAATTACTGTGTCTGAGTAATTTTTTTCAAATTATATGTGCTTAACTCACTCCGCAGTTACGTCTGGCCAGCAAGAATATCATTTATTATACTTATTACCAGTCACATAATGAATGTGATGCCGACTGTGCCACAGGTTTTATTAAGGAAAAACCAGATGCTTGATTACTATGCACTCAAATTATCAACGACATTATTATATTACATAGCTAGTATGGCCCATGATAAGCCTAATATGTAGTTTTTCATTGTGTATGTAGTGCGATAAATTTGAGGTTGTTTACATTGAGGGGTGAGTTGACTTCGAATATAAACAGTGATGATCCTTTGAGGAATATAAGAATAATTTACACTTTTCCTTTGATTCCCTCAGCATTTATAGCCATAACAAATCATTAAATACAACAAAAGAGGTACATATTACGGAAAAGCTACGCGGAATTGTTACTGAAAAGCGTGCAGCTCGTTCATGGAACCCTTCTGCGCTGTACGCAACTAAATACAGTATCAACCGAACTCTAAGAAATCGTACGTATAATCCATGAAATTCTAATTTATTAATTTTAATTTTTTATTTATTGTTTATTAATAATAATTTAAATTTAAACTGAAGCATTTCCCTATGCATGAACAAAGGCAGTCTTTATATTCGTCGTTTGTTCTTTCTACGGAAAAGTGCCCGTCGAGTTTTGTCACTCTTTGACGCAGCTACGAGATAGGGTGTAGACGACAGAGCGGCTTGAAGTCAATGAAGTATAATTTTGAAGAAGAGTTGCACTTCGCTACGACATGAAACTTGAAGCGAAGTTAACAAGCGAAAATTGTTTTATTCGCATGATTGATAATTTCTAATAGATACATTTTTGTACTTGTTTAAACGCTCAGACTTCCATTAAATTTATAACGCGCATATGAAGGTTTGTTTCATCTGTTAGCCTTAACAACATTAAGTTTCGGACAAATCCTTACCAACATCTCAGGGTTCGCAAGCTGTTGCTAAGAAAAAGCTTCTGAAGATAACTCCATTTCTAAATAGGACGTTGTACTAGCCGATGTAGCCGAATAGTTGAGACCAATATATACGTTAGTTTTCTATTTATTAGGTGCTCCCTACTCGTTCCGTTACTGCTGTTGTATTATGCGTCGACTACTCTCCATGTGACGGCACATCAGTCCGACTCTTTAGGCCCGGTAGGAATAGGCCCACCTTTGCCAAAAAAGAAGGGCACTTTTGTTTAGTCTGCGGAAGTTAAATGTCGTTATATTTTCATACGGCTATTATTATAACGGCCTGCATTGAAAGATATCAGTCTCTTGAATTATTCGGTTGGCCTAAAATCGAACCTCGAATGCATCAAGGCAGCTCAGATGGGAATCGTGAATACTGCTCAGCTATTTATCGCTAACTTCATCTGTTTCGAACTTACTTCCTCACTATCCACGCTTTTTTTTACTATGGATTTCATATTTTAGGTTGACAGTGCATTAGATGTCTGGTCATCACTGGTGCAGCCAGCAATAGAAAAGAAATAGTCAGAGAAAAGTTGCAGCTAATTAGCAGAATATTTGTGCCGATACTGCGTATTTACATATCTATAGTACAGATAGAACTTTGATATTTTCCCCTATATCTATATTAAACAGTACACTACACAATAGCTACGCTATAGATTTTGATTAGCTTGAAAATTCGTGTCGCTCAAACTTATGGGTTTGATCGATCACCTTACACCTCTCTATTGGTAAGGCTCGCAGGACAGAGTCTCAAACCTTTTCCTTAGATCCACATTGACTACTCCTCATTCAAGTGGCTGAGGAAAATGCCTCGCATCGAGAAAAACGCCTGAAGTACCGTTTCGATATTTAATTACTTCCAATAAACTTTACCATCACATTGCCAGTTCGCCAACTTCAATCTAGTAGCTATTCGTTCGGCTTGTCAAAGCTCATGAACGTATTACTCCATTATTGACACCCGCCTCCATCTAACAGAACGAAGGGATTCCGGTTACGGTTTGATTCCTGGCAGAACGTATCATAGCCCACGAGTTCGTGTTGTCGTCACGTAGAAAACGTTTTGCTGTTTAATTGGAATAAAACTATACAACGATGACGCCGAACACGGGTTTTTGTATTATTATAAACGAGCAGAAAGGCTAAAGTTGTAAGTGTGACTCTGTAAGCGCCAAATGGAACCAGTTATGAATTCCATTATGCAGAGATACATTTTTGGCCTTAATTTAGGCGTTTCTATAGACGGCAATGGATGAACCCTAACTACTCTGACGTTAGCGATAGCATGTTGTAAAAAGCTTCTGTTTATAAGCTTTGACGTTTTCCGCCGCAAAATTGCTATTTTTCGAAGGTTCTATATATATATAGCTTGACCTATCGTCGTAACTTCAATACAGCGCTGGTTGTGTCTTGCTGCTATTCAGCTTATTACATTGGCAAGACGCGGTGATCGTGTTGCTCGACTCTTCTAAGTTTTAGTACCTGTTGCTGTTACCGCCGTCTCTACAAAATATGGGGGCCGCACGAGATGTCTGCTTCTGTCTGAGCCGAAGTGAGTATAAGAAGAACGGTAACGTTCACGCACGTGCACGCTCTTAAATTAACATGGTGCTGGGCGCGGCGTGCGTACGCCACTATCCGCCTGCCTCGTATCATATATTCGTCTAGCTATATTTGTCGGCCGAACGACTCTTGAGTGAAAAGGAACACTCCGCTTGCAGATTACCAAATTGTATTGTACCATCGAAAAAATTATTGACTATTTAGCTAGTTAAATAACCTTAAGGTCGCAGAGTTCAGGTAAATGGATTATGTCCCGTTGACGTTGGTGTTATTTGAAAGGAAGAGAGTTGGCAGCAATAGCGGACTGAAGTTGTTGGAGCACGTGTAGCCAAACCTAAAAACAAATCTCTCGAAAGATTCACAAAATTTCATAATTCTGTTACAACAAAGGTACCGATGTTGCCCAAACCCACAAAAGAATCGTATTTTTATGGTCAAGATGCGTGATTAGAGAGAGATGTTTCTCTTGCTTTCGTTCTGAAAGTTTCTCAAGGTCAATCAATTACAAAAAAAGTTAATGATCCTAAGTAACCCGTCACGTAAGTAGCCTAGACAACACCAAGAGATTAGTCAGCAATGGGTTCTAAACTATTCGAAAGAAGTGTGCTAAAAAAAAAAATGTTTAATGTTTGGGTAAAAGCAAAAGAAAATCGCTGATCGTTCTTCCGCCTGCGAACGCAACGAAATCAAGCCATTTCTAACGCGATTCATCGCAGGTGATCAAAAGTGGATCACACTGGATAAAAATGTGCAAATAAAAAAAATCAACCAAAAAAATTATGCCCTTCACCACTTGTGGCTAGGTTTAGATTGTTGCCAAGAGGGCAATGCTTTCTGTCTTGTAGAACCGGAAAAAAGATGGCTATGAATAGCGATTAAAAAAAATGCATCGTCTTTCTTTTTAACAGTACAGTTTTAATTGTTCGTTAAAAATCGGAAGGACTTAGACGGGGAGAATTTTCACGCGTCCGCCGTATAGCTTGAATCTTGCACCATCAAACCATCAGCTGCCTCGCTTCTTGTAGAACATCCCGAATAGCGTCCATTTTGTTTCAATGGAGGGATATAAAAGTTACGTGTGACAATTCCTCTCCCAGAAGTTATAGAAGTTCCACGGTGATGAGATTGTGGTGTGACCAGAAAAATGGCGGAATACCACTAATCAAAATGCCCCACATTTAATTTATAAAACATTTTTTAAACTTGCTTCAGTGTTGGCTTAAACACAGTCAATACGTTTCCCAATATTATATATTATATAGTTATTTTCTAACGAGGGCAATTGCCGTTAACAGTTACCGTACCCGTTAGCTGTACAGTTGTAATGAAAACAATCCCCTATGTCGATCGAATGGGCAATGCGTAATTTGGCTACGGAATTCGAGGCTCCTGCAAAATCTACTAACGGTTTTACTAGTAACAGAAGCTTAAACTATTCTACAGAGAAAACACTGATGATTACTTAAAATTCTGAGTTTAGAGTTGGAGGAGCTGAATTGAGTTCGATGCAACGTTTTTTTCACAACCAATGTAAGATTTTGCCAAGTATATAAATAGGTACAATAAGTGTGTATGCAAAACGCCAACATTTCACACGACTAAATGGATATATGGGTTTTACTATATCAGTCCTTTTCAAAGAGCAATGCTCTAGCTGAATTGCGCACACCGAAAGTCACACAATTTCCCCCCGTACTTAAGGATACGCATTTTGCCTGGCAGCACTAGCCGTCCGTTTTTGTCCTAAACTCTACGAACGCCACTTTGTACGAACGTCTCATAGTATTCGTTGTCACAAAGTGGCTTCGCGAAGCTTTAACATTCGCCTATGGAGTCCGGCAGGAACAGGACTAATTACATTAGGCGCACGCCACAGCATCAGGCGTGTGGATTCTCTTCCTTCGCTGAAACGGACGAACATAGTGACCGAATCGGCTTTGCGTTAAACGGCCGAAAGCATGCGGGTAACTCCAGCCTGGTCGGCAAGAGCAGAACGGGGTCTACTAAATACGCATAGAAGAGGCGGTGATACGCTCAGGAGATTTCGGCCATCGGGTGAGCTCGTCAGCTATTCGGGAAGACAGCATTGGGGAAAATGCAGGTGGCGATGCTGCTTTATGTCAGGAGGCAGTGGCTGAAACTGCCCGTTCATAAAACAAACAGCGATAACAGGCAGTAATGGCGGACGAAATACTCCGGCGGCAACGATGTCGACGGCGGCGGCGGTGAAGGAAGGCCGGAGGGCTAAAACGCCCGGGGTGGTAAATTTCTGTACTAAGCTAGATAGAAAAGCGTGAATTTAAGTGTGTATCTAATGCAGTTATTGCGGTTACACTAGTAGGTTGCTGGGAGCAGTGGAAATCGAGGTTGAACCTTACTGCAAACAAATGCAAAGAATTAACAAATTATATCCTAACACGCAAAAGACCGCGAGCTGACAGGTTGCATGGGAAAGTTAAAAGCATGTAGTGGCAATGTAAAGTTCGTGATGCTAAAAGTCATTTTGGAAATTTACATTAACCGACCCAATTTGTGTATGATCGCAGAGTGTCACCTGAAATCCAGCGTTATTGGCAAAATAACATGATAAGAAATTGATACAACTTTATGGATTGCCTTTATAATGGTTTGATTTATTATTTGCCACACAGTTAAACGCTATGTAGACAGTTAGACAATATGCAGTTTTTCGTTGCCGGAATTTTCCGTATCCACTTCGTGCTTTCGGTAACGGTTTGTTGAACCTCGATTTTCTATTTCGATCATTCGTGTTCGGGTATCGCTTCCTAGAAACGCTTCAGTTCATGGCCGATCTACAGCAGCTGATTTCTTTCGAGTTCGACCTTCACGTCCGGATAGCGAGACGCGAGGCGGCTTCAGTGTCCATGAGCAATTTGCAAAGGCGTAAATGGTATATTTCTCTATGCTACTTAATACTTCTGTAGGCAAATTTACAATCTATTCTCTACCCCTGGTACCCCAGCCGGAATTTGTTCCCTCTTAGAGAATAATAAACCCTTGCTGAGCTTTTCCCGAAACTCGAAATCACTTGTGCGGATATCTTACCTAACCGAAAAGTCTGACTGGGTTTTAACTTCACTTACGTCAAGGGCAAATCAACGCCCTCTCCAATCCTATCAAACGGCTATAAAGGACACAGCGTTTCTTTAAGTGTCTCGTCGTCTGGTTTGGCGCATTTCGTTCACGATTACGAATCGTGCGAATAAATCAACTTCCATTGAGATCCAGCTGCCGGGGGTCTGGCCTGCCTTTAGGCTGTAGATTTCTGACACGAAGCCCTAAGGGAAAGCAAATTACTGTCCTTCGCACAAAATAAAGTTGAGAAAGCAGTACGTCATGACTGTGATAATGCTGTTGAAGCAACAACGAAAAGCATTTATTGAGACTTCGCTATTTTCGAGAACGCGTTGTAGGGCAGGCAAGCATAGAGCGGCAAAGCGTGGCCAGGCGACTTCCGTACCAATAAGTTTATGCACCAACTGGAATTCCTATCGTTGGAGAGACTCTGAATTGGAAAAATCACATTTGTGGAGGCGTCTCCCGACAGACAGTCGACACTGTGTGGATGGCCTTAGAAGGTCGAAGCGACGTAACGCTTTTAGTGCCATTTTTTTTGCTTATTATTGCTGATACGCCAATTAATCATTAGGTGCGTCTGTTTGAGCGCTCAGCAGAGAATAGACAGAAAATTTGAGAATAATGCAGAGTCTTAGAGTCGTGAGGATTCCATTGTACTATATTACATATGGTAGCCGAAAACATTTTTTTTTTAAAAGACCTTTCGCACCTATCTTCAATTGGCCATTAGCATATCTAACCAAAGGCAAAATGGAGGGGGTTTCGCGTTCTTTCATCACTTAGCCAACACGAATTGGCTGAGGCAATCAGTATATCGAGAGGGCAACGATGTTAAGCCAAATGTTGAAAAAACGGGGGAACTAAATGGAAACATTTTCTGGGTCGAAATTAAGTCTGGCTTCATTATGAAAAAAGTTAATTTTTTCGTCGTAGAAAAGCAACAACAGGTCAATACAATAAAAAATCAATACAATACCTTACTTATTAAATAAAATAAAGAAAAATTAATTCATTTTTTACACTCTGATGAAATAGTTCGAGGAAAACTTAGCTGGGGCCTTAACTTTGCTTTAATTACAACTGACAGGAACAATATTTGCTACAGCTACCGAAGCAAAAAGAAGGCCTGTTTAATTGATTAAGGCACACGGGTTCGCAAGCCGGACCAATTTCAAAATGATCATTATTACTACGCAAAGCTATTAAATAAGTAGGAAAGTGTAATGTTTGCCTAGAACGTTACCCATTACATTATTCATCGTATAATTTAGTAGCAGCGTGTTTGCAAAGATATCCTGAATTCTGAGTAAAGCAACGAAAATCTAAAAAATTGGTTCATATTTTTCTTCTGAATTTGTTAATTATCACAACATACAGCCATTCTAATTATTGAAAGATCCGTATTCCAGGCGGGATCATCGCAGCGGGCCAACCTCGGACAAAGGAGCTCCTGGAAGAAATACTCAAGGAACGATCGTCCGGTCTACCAACAAAAAACAGAATGCATCCAGAGCTGGCGTATGTTGAGCCAAATGCAACCTTCGGCATTAGCAATACCGGTACGTGATCCTTTATGGAATCCATAATAATGTGTATAGTAAAATTAAGTTAAAAGTGATATAGGTGCATGTATGGGTATATAGCTCTCTCGATAAGTGTAATCATCATTGTGCCATAAATAGGATCGTCGCTAATCGCAGCATGAAAGGAAGAAGAGTCATGCGCACTCCATCGTACAAAGACAGACTTCGCCACGCGTTTTGCGCGCCATAATAGCCGGACATAGCGACATGTACGTGTTTTAGGATGGAAGTTTCTACCAATTAGGGCTTTGTTTTTCCTATTCAAGCTAGAGGCTTATTGAAGCTGGCAAACCGTAATAGCGACAGCAGCACCAGCAAAAGATAGCACTTCAAGCAGTGTCGTCACTCGCTCACTTACTTAATCGACTGCGTTTGCATGTAGTTGTGTGTATATGAATCCGCTATTTGTGTGAAAAAGATTTCGAGTGCACGTACTTTAGCTTTAACCAAAACCGTACCGGTCATCAGGCCTGTCGGATACTGAATCGACCCGTTGCCAAGGGGGTCGGCATTGCTGTGACGGCAGTTCGGGTTAAACGCTCCTGTCTTCCCGTGGCAAGCCAAAACGGAACGGCAAATAAATGAACGCGAAGTTCAACAAACTGTCAATAGAACGTTTGCCTAGTCAAGTAATGTAATATTTCATGGTGCTGCTCAGACAAGATGTCGAGATCGGTTACGTGGTAATGAAAGTAGGTTATTACGTGCTCAATTTATGGTAACCAGCGCCACCGACTGAGTAAACATGCTTTTCAGTCACCGTCTGTGCACGGAGAGAACACGATAACTCCATATCCGTAACAAAAGATTTATGAAAAGGTACAACTCGTTGTGACAACAGCGAAAGCAGACCATTTGCAATTTCTCGAAATGCTCTCTACAAGTGTAGCAAACGCATGAAACATGTAGGTAAATTTATCTTTTGAGCATATTCAATAGTAATGGCTATCAGGTCAAATTCGAAAGTATGCTCCTCATCTATCATGATGCTGCTCTACAATGCGGATCTGCATTTACGTGTAGTTAGTCATAACATACTACATAAAACGATAGGATAAGCATAACCTTCGTCGTTTGTTTATATATACATACATTGTGTAGGTCATCGAACAAAGAGGAAAGGCATTTCAGCGCTTAGCTGCCTGTCTATATTCTATTGATAGCACATAAATTGAATTTTCCCCCTCTTTACAATGATAGCCTTTTCCTTCTTTTCTCTTCTTTTCGATTCGAAATTCTCGCCAAAACAAGCTAACGCCAGCGGACCTCCGATCCCTCTGTTCTGCACTTTGTCGAAAAACGATTTTGTCTGACGCCCCGAGAAATACGGATTCCGCAACATGTGGAAAAGCAGATCCTCTTTTTCCATAGGAAACAGCGGCATTAGCTTTAGAATAAAGGGACGGCGTCGACATGCGTCGATTCGCGCAACAGGTTTGCCACCACCAAGATGGTTCGCACCATACACTAAATTCTGACGACTGAGAGAAGGTTTGTACTTTTTGCAAAAATAGGGTTTTTGTCATTGTTGCCGCCATCTTGTCTCCCTCTTCTGCACCGGTACTAGCGGCAGTTCTTCCGGTGTCTCGCATCGGGATTTTTTCATATTTGTACTCTAACTAGCCGTATTAGCGGCCTTATTTTCTCGTAGCTGAGCAGCTCACAGACGCTACATAAGTGTACGTTTAGCGTATGTGCTATGCATTTGTTTCAACGCGTGGCAACTGGCAGCATTCTTACCAGCTGCGTATCGCGTTCCAAATTTTCTCCCTCTTTGGTTTTTCTGCCAGAGCTGTTTCTATTTTCATATTGATTTTTGCCCCCTATTCGCCCTACCTCACTTCCCGCCACTGCCTTTCGGATGATCACGCGCAGGGGAAGATGCGCAATGCTAATTTCGTTTCTGATTTGAACAAACGACCTAGCAAGATACCGGCAAACTTTCCTTCACATAAAACAATGCGTATTTCGTTTCTCTACTTGGCAATTTAATTGCAGTGTCCTCCCTAATCATAACTAGTGTATACTTTTATCGCTGATGTCGCATTGTCTCTTGCTGCCTTAGAGTCCTTCGAGCTCGTCGTTGCGCCTCGTAAACTCGCTCTCAATAGGCCGCCTGCTTGCACGCATCTATTCTCATTGGACCACATTTACCACTGCAGTCCTTACAGAGCGTCACAACGGATAGGCAACATTCAGGAAGCAAAACAAAAAGAAAGAAACAGAATTAGGGTCACCTGGATCGCTTGTTTGGAAGCAGGCAAAAAACAGACCTATTATTGAGTAAAACGCCGGGAAAAAGGCAAAGCTGCTGAGACTTCTAGCTTATCAATTTTTGGTAGTGGAGGACGACTTCATATCGGTACGTGATTTGAACTGCAGAAACGAGTGTTCCACAACGGCATTCTACACTGTTGCCACTATACAAAACCTAGGCGGATTATTTCGGCATCCTTATAGAGAGCGGACGTAGTAGCACCCGTGGGGTATCGCTGTGTTTCGTACTCAGTCGAAGAGAAGATTCAGGAGGATACAGCGGAGTGTAAAGTGACGATAAAGCGAGTGAATGATACACTTCGGACATCTATAGTCCAGAGTAAGGAAAAGATATAGGTTCAGAAAATTCACTCGAATTATATCGTATCGTTCAGTATTATGAGTACGAAAACCAGTATGTAATATTGTTATAGGTATATGCATATATATATACGTATATGCTACCTTAGTCCCCTTTAAACCCCGCTGCTAACTAGTTAAATTTAGTACGTGCTGATAATTTACGATACGAAGGAGGGTTAAAATTATAGGGTTTAAATAGATCCTAACGTGCTAGCGTCAATGTTCGCTTTTACATGAGCGCTAGCATAAATACACACCTAATTAGTCGGTGAGACTGTTTCTGTGCATTTATATGAGCGTTTGTGTCTATGTATAATGAATACTTAATGACTCAATCTGTTTGAGCTAGTCGATTATTTTTCTTATGTCCTGTCGAACGCTGCCTCACGGCGGATCATTAAGGTGTAAATATTACTCCATAGTATCGTCGTTCCTGAGGTACCGTTGAGGTAATCTCTCAGATTATGTAATGTTATGCTTCGGACAAACTTTGCGTGTGCTCCGCCATGTACGCTTACCTTATAATCGCATCTATGCTCATTTTTTTCTACCTTCTTTTTATAAATGCCCATTTTTTTTGGTATGGTGAATACTAATGTTATAGGACGTGTTATTGGTACTCAACTCGTTTTGCGCTCGAAGTTAGGATGTACACGTCTGTGTTGTAGTGGTGTGCAGTTTCCGCTCTACCACGCGTTTTCCACCTACGCGTTACGTGGTGTTTCCAGTCTGCCTTTTCCTGAGTGCAAGTAGGACCATGATGTCGATTGATTGCATAAAAACAGAATTGCACCAACTGTACGGGCCGTAGCGCCCAACGAAGTACAGTGACAACAGGAAGAAGGAAAGAAAGAATTGGAGTCGATTCAAATGATCTCTCTGCTCTACGCTCTTATCTTCCAGAGTCACTGTTTCGTTGTCGCCGTGGTCTACGCTAACGACTCCACACAAAAATCCAGAAGAGTCGTAGACACACATGAAGAGTGCAATTCGGCGGCGGCGGCGGTGGCGAAGCTAAACTTCCCTGGATCAACCCAAAGCACCCCGTGTAACCGTTCCCACTGCGGCTTTACCAGTCTCCAATTGTACTTACGCGGCAGCTGGCGTCCCCTATTCTCCCTGTAATACTTTCCAGGCAGCAGCAGTGGCAGTGCCGCTCTTTTTCTATGGGTATGCTAATTGTCGGAGTGGGGTCACTGGGAAAAAAACCGACATTCGACAATAAACAACAGCAACAAAACCAGTGAGTGCACTAATCCGGCCACGTAAACGAGAGGTAGTCAACGCACTGCTGATTGTGGGGCACGCTGAATGCTTACACAAAGCTAGTTGAAGTGGGGGCTGGTCGCGCTAGCTGCCTATACTTGTGGTGCATCAGAGGCAAATCTCTCCTTCCTCGCTCGACTCAAAGCCTCTTCGTAATAACTGAATTTCTTTAAGTTGTCCCTCACCTGCATTTCCTACTTATCTCGCACCATTGCTGCTGATGCTACGATCGTTTACTTCATTTCAAAGGGCTTTGCAGCGGAACGGACTTCTCCGGATTTGTTGACCGACCAATCGGCGTTCTGTTCTGCAGCGGCGCTCGTGAATAATTCAGCAAGAGTCCGTCCGCAAGTGTTGAAAGGCAGAAAGAAGAGGTGCCTTGCCGTTCTCATTCCTGTTTTCCTACATACCCGCTAAGGTGTCAAAGCCCATCGCCGAACCCACGGTAGCGCACGATGAACGTAGAGTATGTAAGTTGTGCTCCTTCACATTGCTGCTTCATGGAGCTACTGGTAGACACCAGATAAAACAGAGACCTTTTCCAGGCCAGCCAGCCCTCGTCTTAAGTATCCCATTTTTCGTACTGGGACTACGACAAAGGATTTTTGAGTCTCCATACTTGGCAGCCAAACCGTTCAGCCTGTTCGACTTCGGCCGTCTGGCTTTCGTACCTTATGTTCGGTACTTTAGCCGTTAAGCATTACATGACACTTGCACCGCATAGTTGCAAGACTTCAATTACATGGTAGATTTTTCAGAGAAGACTTCATTTCGCATTCGGAGCGTGCATAAGCATTTGAGAATATTCCACTTCCTGATTTATACACAACACTTCACAACATAGAAGAGAGCCAAGGTCTCATGTTTGAGCCACAAAAAACTAGTCGTGCTGATCAAGCCTTACAATGCGTTGCTCGAGCTTCTTCCTACTAACCGTATGTAACCTTAAGCCAGATCAGAAG